>NC_069502.1:763121954-763421954 GCF_027579735.1 Bombina bombina | reverse complement strand
ACATCGCTCTATGGTGCAAGTGATTGCTATAAAAATAACCATTACCTGCAGCACCAGAAACATTTTTTTTCTAAAATAGAGGGGCCCTTGTCTCTCTCCCTGTTTTAACTAAAGTAACAAGTAACCTCGCATTTGAAATGTTTAAAAGGGAGAAGCCCCTATTTCAAATGAGGGGTCACTTCCCACCCAGGATGATGGTGCTGACCTTGGGGTAGTATGACATGTGACCACGTAGTATTATCTTTTGCTACACTAGGTGAATTTGGAGAGGGTTAGGGTGCATGATGCACATATTGTCAAAATTGGTTATGACACCCCTCTATGAAATTGTAATTTTAAAATGTATGTGACATTTTTAATGGTCAGATATTTGATTCATATTCCTACAATTTTTTTTAAAAACTGCAAGATGGTGCAAAGTGATAAAAAAAATGTTTTCTGTCGAGTAATTTTCATTCAGTTGTTATAAAGTGGTAATGAGTGCTTTTCCCAAATGTGTCGTCAGCTAAATCTAGCCACCAATTAGCAAGTGCTACCCAGCTTCTGAACCAAAATTGGGCTGGCTCCTAAGCTTACATTCTTGCTTTTTCAAATAAAGATACTAAGAGAATGAAGAGAAATTGATAATACGAGTAAATGAGAAATTTGCTTAAAATTGCATGCTCTATGTGAATCATGAAACTTTAATTTTACTAGACTATCCCTTTAAGGGAACTGAGATCAAGGAGTTTAAATACTACCCCTCCCCATCCAGCTTCCTGTAGTTCTGTGTAGCTGCCCAGCACCTCCAAGTTTTGAGGGCTTGGCGACATCACCACGACCATGCAATTATCCCCAAAAGTGTCCAAACCTCCCCCCCAGATGACATCACATGATTGTCATCTGCACTAAAAGAATTACATATGATGTCACGTGCAGGTAATGAATTAAAGTAATAATCTTAGGAATAAGTAAATGGGCGTTGTACTGTAATTTTTCTCCCCTTTAATTTATTCCGAATTATCCATTTAACCTGCGGGGGTGGATTCATTTGTTAAAACTTATCTCCATTACCTTTATTTTGTGATTTATCTTGCCAGGTGTATGCAGGTTAAGATTGTTCAAAATTTCCACTACTCTTATTCAACTGTCTGAAAAGCAATGTGTCTTAAACTAGAAGCAAAGTTAAACTGCAGTGAAAACATTTATTTTGTATTTGCTGCAAACTGAGACTTTGAGGCCCATTTATCAAGCTCCGTATGGAGCTTGAGGGCCCGTGTTTCTGGCAAGTCTTCAGACTCGCCAGAAACAGCAGTTATGAAGCAGCGGTCTAAAGACCGCTGCTCCATAACCCTATCCACCTGCTCTGAGCAGGATGACAGAGATCGCCACAATTCAACCCGATCTGGTTGATTGACACCTCCCTGCTGGTGGCCGATTGGCCGTGAGTCTGCAGGGGGCGGCGTTGCACTAGCAGCTCTTGTGAGCTGCTGGTGCAATGCTGAATATGGAGAGCGTATTGCTGTCCGCATTCAGTGAGGTCTTGCGGACCTGATCCGCAAGACCTTTTATAATTCGGCCTCTTTATATTAGTGCCTGGTTCTCCCCTGTTAACTTCACTCTCCCTTCTCCATCCCAGAGAACTTTATTACTTCCAGTGGGAGGCTGCTCTCATCTCTCTGGGACTTCCAGATTCTGCCCTTTTTCTTCGAGAATTCAGTGAGCTCAGCCCCTTTAAAGTCTGCACTATACTTTCTCTACAAGCTGGAGAATTTTTGATCAGGCCCAGAGAGAGAGAGAGAGACCACAAGAAAGGAATGTTCTTGCTGGACCTTGGGATACAATAAACTATTATCAGCTATTTGCCTGAATAAATTGTTCTTTAAAAGTTGCAACCTATACATGTGCAGTTTTAAAGCTAGAGGTGAGCTTCACAAATTTGTATAATAGATGTAAATTTAACAGACATTTGAGTGATAACAATATTTTGCATAGAATAAATATTTATCCTATCTGAAGCCATTTTATTTTGTAATTTGCTGTGACATCAATGTAGCAATGTTTATAATTTGTGCTAGTTAGCATCCTGCTTTTTAGATATTTTATATATAAGTATTTTTTTCCGTCCTTTGAAAAATGGCTTGGAGGCATAGATTATTGGTGAGCCGTTGATGAGTTATGAGTGGGTTGCCATTTTGTTATACAGCTGTAATGTTAGATAATGTGTATATTTATTTCATTAGTGGATTTATATAGGTGTGAGTTATGTAAAATGAGACTGTTGACAGGATTTGTCTCCCTTCTCTGAATAATCATTCGTCTTTCTTTTTCTTTTTGCTATTGGAGCAACCACTATTCCTAAAATCTTCACACAAAAAAACTATTTTGGGTTTTTATAACAAAGGTTTATTAAACTCTATAATGAAATGTTTTCAACTGTTTAATTACTGATAACTCTATAAGGTGGCTGTTTTATGCAACTCCTTTACATTTATTCCAGCATGTAATATGTGTCTGAACTTAAAGGGGCACTGAACCCAATTTTGTTCTTTCGTGATTCAGATAGAGCATGCAATTTTAAGCAACTTTCCAATTTACTCCTATTAAACTTTCTTCATTCTCTTGCTATCTTTATTTGAAAAGCAAGAATGTAAATTTAGATGGTGGCCTATTTTTGGTTAAGAACCTGGGTTGTTCTTGCTGATTGGTGGATAAATTCAACAACCAATAAACAAGTACTGTCCAGAGACTGAACCAAAAAAGTTGCTTAGATGCCTTCTTTTTCAAATAAAGATAGCAAGAGAACGAAGAAAAATTGATAATAGGAGTAAATTAGATAGTTGCTTAAAATTGCATGCTCTTTCTGAATCATGAAAGAAAAAAATTGGGTTCAGTGTCCCTTTAAGCGGTCCATCAGAATTAATTAAAGGGACATCAAACTCCAAAAATGTATTTTGTGAATCAGATAGAGAATACAATTTTAAAAAATGTTTACAATTTACTTCTATTATAAAATTTGCTTCATTCTGTTGTTATTTTTTGTTGAAGAGATATCTAGATAGGTAGCATGCACACTTCTGGAGCACTTCATTACAGGAAATAGTGCTGCCATCTAGTGCCCTTGCTAATGTATAACTTTGTTGCAAAACTGCTGCCATATAGTGCTGCAGACACGTGCACACTTCTGAGCTTACATCCCTGCTTTTTTTAAAAAAATCAAAGAATAACAAGAAAACAAAGAAAATTTGATAATAGAAATAAATTGGAAAGTTGTTTCAAATTGTATTCTCTATCTGAATCATGAACGAAAAATGTTGGATGTCCCTTTCAGAGATTTTATATTTTATGTTTATTATTAAATATACTTTGTTCTCTTGTTTGAAAAGCTTACCTAGGTAGGCTCCGAAGCAGCAATGCACTAGCTGGCGAGTGGCTAAGTACACATACCTCTTGTCATGGGCTCACCAAATGCATTCTGCTAGTAGTGCATTGCCGCTGTTCACCTGACGTTATATGCAAGAAATAGCACAGTAATAAAATGCTTAGCATATTAGAACATTCTTGTTACATGTTTATGTCTTATTAAAGGGACACTCAGGTCAAATTAAATTTTCATGGTTCAGATAGAGCATGTCATTTTAAACAACTTTCCAATTTACTTCCAGTAAAAAAAATGTGCACAGTCTTTTATATTTACACTTTTTGAGTCACCAGCTCCTACTGAGCATGTGCAAGAATACACAGACTATACGTATATGCATTTGTGATTGGTTGATGGCTGTCACGTGGTACAGGGGAAGTGGAAATAGACATAACTTTGAAATTTGTTAGAAAAAAATCTACTAATTTGAAATACAGAGTAAATGCTATTGTATTGTCTTGTTATCTTGCATTTGTTGAGTATGCAAATCTGCTGTGTTTACAGGTCCTTTAATTTTATTTTTTTCTTGGTTAGTTAACCCATTTTTTTTTAACAAATTTGAGCTATTCGTATCTTAATTATAACAACAGTTTGTTTATGGGTCATGTTTCTGCAAACCTATATTTTCTGACTTTTCTGTTTTCTTTTAGACAGGTGTTTGGGAAACTCTGTTAGCAGCTTTGGAAGTCCTCATCAGAGCTAACCATCCTCATCAGATGTTTAACATCAAGCAATTATTAAAGGCCAGAGTGGTACATCATTTCCTCTTAGCTTGTCAGGTGCTTCAGGTACTTAATGTTATTGCTTCTTTATTTTTTTGCTTTGTCAATTGTTGTGATTATATTATTTTTATCAGGGCCAGCTCAAAATATTGTGCTGCCTGAGTCCGAGAATGAAATAACGCCCCCTCCCCAGTAGTAACATTACTGATTAGCATATCAACCTGCTAGCCTGGCCTCTGATCTTACTAAGCCTGCCTACCTGCATGCAACTAATGCTTATGCACAATAAGTGGGAAGGAAGTTAGGGAGGAGATGCTCTTGTGCCACGTTGAATGTTACCCCGGTTCTGTTTCTTTGTGCATAATGAGGTTATGGGAGCCTGTGATTTCCCCCACAGAGACAGAGGACAGGAGTGGTTTGGGTCGGACAGTGATTTACTTAGTCACTGAACTGCTGCCTGGGTCCATTGGACCCACTTGGTCCCATGGTTGAGCTGACCATGATCTTTATGCTACTATATTGCAATTTCTGGATGATTTTGCATTTTTTTTATCCTTCCTCTTCTAGTAATAATTAAGTTTATCTATTTCTAATGCTAAATACAAATGTTAATACTTGAATGTGCATTTGGTCAATTCAGCCACAAACGAATGGGGAAGAAGGTGGCCGGCAGTGGCATTCAGCTCTTTTGGAGTCAACTTTCTTCTTCTTTTTTTTTTTTTTTCTTTTTTTTTTTCCCCTCTTTCCCTCTTTTGAGTATAAAATGTGAAAACCCCAATACATTGCGTGGTTAAGAATTTAAGATAACTATAACAATTTATGAACTACGAGTGAATACACAGATCATTATTTAAGTGATTATAAGCAGCTCTGTAAGGCGTGGCTTCTATTTATTTATTTTTTTGTTCTGTTTTTCTTCCTTTTGTATAACTGTGTATCTGTGCTGGACTTAAATAAATAAATAAATTTAAAAAAAAAAGGAAGTGCTAACTATATACTAATAACCCAGAATATCTCTCACACGGGCAACTCAATTCAATTTGCAATTTCCCCATCTGCACTGTTCCCCAAAGGAACATCATTACTTGTTTAATCACCACTTTTATTTTCTACTCAAACCATAATATGTTTCTGATTTTGGTGTTAGACTTTCACACAAAATAAAAACTAATTGGAAAAAAAAAAAATTCTTCTTCTGAAAGTGCAACACATTAAGATCTGTGCAAATCCAGATCTTAGTTTGTTGTACTTTCACAAGAAGAAATCTGGCTCTGAATGTCCACATTTGTTTGCGATCAAATCGATTGAATGCACATCCCTAGGTTTTACATTATAACTCAATTCTATATTTTTTTTTGTTTGCTGGATGGCTCAGTTTATCTAACTTATAATCTTCTTTGACAAATAAACGTTTTTTGTTTTTTTTCGCTGTACAAACATGTTTAAAGAGACATGATACTCCTCTATGTGAAAGAGCAGACTTTAACCTTTTATAGATGTTAGGACGTTCCATGCCGTCCTAACTGCACTGGGCTTTAGCGCTGTTATAGGACGGCATGGAATGTCCTAGCCGTTTGGCTGGCCTGAAGCCAACGGCGCTTACTGCATGGGATCAGGTCATGGTTGGCATGCCTAGCGTTGTAGGCTCGCCCCCCTGACCTGATCCCATCATTGAAACGCTGTTCCGATGTAGACAATGTAAAATTGTCACAGAAGGGTTAAACATGTAAAAATATGTATGTATTTATTTTTTGCATAAAGGTAAAATCTGTTCTGAATCATGGGGGAAAAATGGGTTTCATGTCCCTTTAATTAGAAATAAATAAAAAGACATAGAGGTGTATAAAAATAAATACATAAATATAAATCTTACATTGTTACGGATATGTTTTTATTTCAATTTTAGAGAGTATCAAAGTTACTATTGCCTTTTTAAAAAAAAAAAAAAAAATTAAATATTTTTTTTATAGGAATTGAATATTTTTCCCCTTTATTTCAGGAACATAGGGAAGGAAATCTTAAATCCATTCCTCATGAAGTATGCAGGTCATATATAAAAATAATTGAAGAAGTTCTTGGATCGCCTCCTGACTTGGAATTGCTAAAACTTCTCTTTCATTTTCTCTTGGCGGTCCATCCTCCCACCAACACCTATGTTTGTCACAATCCAAGCAACTTTTTCTTCTCTTTGCACATAGGTACAATTTGTTATCATTTCTATGTATATGTGTGTGTTTATGTGTGTGTGTCTGTTTGTATATGTGTGTATGTTTGTATTTGTGTGTGTGTGTGTATGTATGTGTGTATGTATCTGTGTGTGTGTATGTGTGTGTGTTTGTATATGTATTTGTGTGTGTATGTGTGCGCTTATGTGTGTGTATTTGTGTTTGTGTATTTGTGTGTGTGTGTGTTTGTATATGTATGTGTGTGTATGTATTTGTGTGTGCTTGTGTGTGTGTTTATGTATTTGTGTGTATGTTTGTATGTATGTATGTATGTGCGTGTGTGCGTCTGTATATGTAGGTTTGTGCTTATGTGTGTGTGTGTGTATGATTGTGTGTGTATGCTTGTGTGTGTGTGTGTGTGTGTGTGTGTATGTATTTGTGTGTGTATGCGTATGTATTTGTGTGTGTGTGTGTATGTGTGTCTTGGTGTGTGTGTCTGTATGAAACTTGCCCTATATCGCATACAGTATAAAGCATTCTAAATTTTTAATGGCTGTGCCTTTTAAGTTTTTCTTAAAACTATATTACTAGGTAGTTCCAATGCAAATATTGTAGTAACACAGTTGACAATTTTACAAAGAGCATATTCATTTTTTGGCATTGGGGTTTTCTATTCAGATGTCTACATATATGTAAACTCTGTTGACATTTTTGTCATTTTTTTTGCTATTTTATGATTTACGCTCTTTAAAGGGAAATTGTAGGACCATAAGATGCCAAATCTAGAAGCAAATGACATTCACTAATGAAAGCCATCGCTAATCGTTCTGCAGTATTTTGTTATGTTACCCTAGTCAAATTAATTTTGGATGGGGAATTTCAAAAGACACATCATTAAACATTTTAAATAGTAAACAGTATAAATATGAATTATATAAAAGAATGTGTGGTGGAATTAAAAAAAAGTGTTATATTCAGGGATGTATTTATATATAGCATGACTATCTCTAGGCCTAGGCAGGAATTTTGAAGTTGCTGCAAAAGAAGTTTCTTCTATAGGATGGTGAGAGCCCACAAGACGATCACGTTGGATTACATTTTCCACCAACCAGGAGGAGGCAAAAAACACCCCTACATTCCAGAATTGTGCTCGAAATTCATACTCCCAGCAATCCCTACTGCTTCCTTTTTTGCTTCCAGACAGAGATATCCTGAAATGCTCCTGACTCTTCATGATGTTGAAAGGGTTTTCTAATGAATCTGAGACCAATTGTCTTCCTCATGGATATAGGGGAGGACAGAAGTTCAGCCGATAATTGAAAAATTTTCTCCAAGTTGGAGATGTCACAGCCCCCCCCCCCAGCTGAAATGCAGATGTTTCTGCCAACACTCTGGTCTAGCGGCTCTTTTAGATTCTTCAAACTGTTCATGCACTTTCTCGGATGGGCCCTTCTACTGATTGCAGACTGCTGTGTATGGCAAAGTCTAATAGTTGAGTAAAAAATTTACCTTCTAAAACCCTGCAGCCATTTAGAGGAATTTCTGTGTTCACATAGCCTGGGGGTGTTAGAAACACATTTGGGCACTTTTTGGCACAGTTCAGGCTTTTTTTTTAAAAAAAAAACAAGAAAAAAAATAGGCCTTTTTCACTTTAAGAACAGGCTTGCACTATAGCTGACAGTTTTCATCTACGACATTAGATCTGCCTGCCTCACATCAAAATGTAGTATTTTTATAGTGGTTTGACCTGGGAATCATAGGAGACAGCTTCTGCAGTAGTGCACAAGGGGTTAAGAGCTACAGTTTTGTGTTCAAAGCAAGCAGTATCTTAGGTCAACTTTTCCCCTTCTTCCATGTGTGGTAGCCATCTTTGGAGTAAAGTATCTGGTTCTCTGTAATCCATGTATATGGTGAGAGCAGCACACTGCATTTCAGGGCTTTATTTATTTCTTTAATATGAAAAATATTTTGAGCTCTTGTGTATTTATTTAGCCTGTTTGTCATTTATTTACTGCATGTTTAGTTTTTGTCCACTAAAGAGACTATACAGTTGCATTGTGTTTCATACTTTCCTCCTTTTCTCTTTCTTCCTAACTATGGATCAAATAAGTGCAGTTTAGCAGGAAAACAGATCTACAGATCTTATATTTCTGTTTGCTTAGTAATAATGCATCTGTTTGTCCCCCTGCTTTGTGACTCTTCCCTTAGGAAGGATCTTCTCTTGTATGATCCCTTCTTTCATCAGAACCTCAGGACTCCAACGTTGACTGACTTTTGATTGAAAGTTTGAATTTGTCCAAAAGAGGGTTGTCTGTCAAGTTGATTAAAACCTTGATTCAAGCTAGTAAGGCTGTGATGAGGTGCATCTACCACAAAGTGTGGAAGAATTATTTAATATGGGGTGCAGATAAGGGATATTGCTGGAAATCCTTTTGGATTCCTAAAGACCTAGAAGTTCTCTAGGAAGGTTTGGATAACATTTTTTCAGCTGCCTCTTGTAAGGGTCAGATTTGTGCCCTGTCTGGTCTGTATCCCAGGAAGATTACTAACTATCAGACCATTGTTCAGGCGCTGATAAGAATTAAAGGGATATGAAACCCCAAGAAAATTTGTTTGTGAGCACTGCATGGTAGGAAATAGTGCTGCTATCTAGTGTTCTTGCAAAACTTCTGCCATTATAGTGCTCAAGACACATGCATGCTCCAGAGCTTAAGTCCCTGCTTTTCAACAAAAGATACCACGAGAACATGCTCTGTCTGAATCATAAAATACAACATTTTGAGTTTTATGTCCCTTTAAACCTGTTATTTGACTAGCTACTCTTTTTTTTAGTCTCAATTTGGTTCTGTTTCTGATTGTGCTTCAAGATTCTGGGTTAGATATTCAGCTTTTGTCCTGAAAGGTTCTCTTTCTGTTAACCATTAACTCAGCTAGTTGGTGTCTGAGCTTTCTGCTCTCTTCTGTAAGGTTCCTTTACTGAGTTTGCAAACCTGCTGTTTTCTTGCTTGCATACATTTGCCAAATTCTGCTCTCTTGATATTTATACCAGTGCTGAGGCCTCCTTTGGCAGAAAAGTACTGTGTCATTGTGCCTGTACTGTGGGCCATTGTACAGGCAATAAAACACCTACCTACCTGTATTGCCCCACTCTATTTCATGGTGGACTTCACTGCTTGGATATAAGATTGCACAAGTGATCTTGTGGACTTTCACCATTTTTTGAAAGAAAACCAAAATGATTGTCTGCCCTTCTTATTCTATACAGCTGGTGCCAGGACTTATTTTTCCATGTTGCCTTGCTTTGGTCCTTTCCTGCAGTCCTTGCTTTTCTTCTCTACTTGACCATATGTATAACTGAGTGCAATAGAAGAAGCGTATGTGGTGAAGCAAAGCTTTGGAATGTAGGGGTGTTTTTTCCTCCACCTAATGGACAGGAAGTGCAATATGATGCTCTCATGGACTCTCACCATCATAAAATGAGTGTTTATCAGGTAAGCTTTTTTTAGAGTTTTGTTACCACGTGAATAAAAAAAATTTTTGTGTACCACATTCAGAGTTTGTGGCAACCACCTCAGATTTTTTTATGGAAGGTACAAAGCAGCAAGCAATTATAGAGAATAAAGAGGAGCAGGATGGAAGGAAGATATGAAACAAAAGTTCAAAGAGAGAGTATATTAGACTGAGCCTAGAGTTTTATAAAACTAAATACAGTCTTTCTTGGTTGTTTCCTTTGCAGGTTACTTTTTGTCTTTACTGTATAATTTTGCTTGTGAAGAAGCAAATAATCTCTTGAAAGCTCCTCTGTCAATCCAATTAAAAATGGCAGCATTTTAATAAACCTCTTGTATCTAATTCTCTCACTTTCATGTTAAATTGTTCCGTATCCAAGTTCACTTAAGGTGATGGTAAACTTTTCATGTTTTAAAAACAGGTCTGGAATCTGAGCGATATTTTAGATAGACTTTAATTGATCGCTTCAAATGAAGATGCTCTGTAACTTTTTCATCTAAGCGTGCCATTCTTATACCCCGTGCTTTGGCAGCCCACTTCAAAACTCATTTGAACGCCAATTGGAGAAAAGTTCAAACCATTAGTTCACAAAAAATGAGTTTTGAAGTGGGCGGCCAGAGCACGGGGTATTAGAATGGCGCAGTTAAATTAAAAAGTAAGTTACAGCACATCGATCAATTAAAGTCCCTGTAAAATATTGCTTAGATTCTGGAACTGATTTTAAAACATGTAAAGTTTACCATCCCTTTAAGTTACTAATAGTAATTGCCTGAGAATGTTTAAAATATTTTCTAAGTATAACTATGTATTTTCTATAGATGGCAAAATATTTCAAGAAAAAGTTAAGTCGATTGTGTATCAGAGAAATTACAGCTCAGGAGGCAGATCGAGTGCTAGTCCTGGTTTAACAAACAGAACTCCTGTTTATCCAGATAACTTGCACAAAGGTAAAATTATTTTTATTTTTTTATAATTATTTATTGTTAACTTTATAAACAAAACATTACATGCTAATGATTGTTTTTTGTGTGCAGAGATTGACATATTTGTTTATTTCCCAGAGTACTCCCCCACAACAAGTAACTGTTATCCACACATTGGGGCATATTTATCAAGCTCCGTGTTTCAGGTGAGCCTTCAGGTCTAAAGACCGCTGCTCCATAACCTTTCCGCCTGTTCTGAGGCGACGGACAGAAATCAACCCGATCGAATAAGATTGGGTTGATTAACACCCCCCTGCTAGCGGCCGATTGGCCGCGAATCTGCAGGGGGTGTCATTGCACCAGCAGTTCACAAGAACTGCTGGTGCAATGATAAATGCCGAGAGCATATGCTGTCGGCATTTATCAATGTGCATCGGACATGATCCGCCATATCGAATCATGCCTGCTCGCACAATCATAAATATGCCCCATTGCGTGTGTCTCTAAATTCTGTTTTTCAAGCCCTACAACAGATACATATGTATTATTAAGCAGAGCACAGTAGGTAAGCAGTTAACTGCAGGCAATTGGTGGCTACATGAGACTGTAACTCCTTATTGGCTGTGGCCTGCTTGGGAGCTTCAGGATTTGTGGCTTCCAAGCAGAACTTTATCTGTGTTTTTGACCCTTTTGCTCCCCACACCTACCTAGGTATAAAGAATACCATGGGAATTTAGCAAATTTGATAATAGAAGTAAATTGGAAGCTTTTTTAAAATTGCATACAATTCCAATTTACTTCTGTTAAGCAGCACCCAATTGTGCTAAATAGGGCAGACTGGAAGATTTCAGTGTCCCAGCTCATCTGATTTTTATTGCCATTAAATTGTGGTATTTTTTAATACTTTCACTGAGAGTCTGAGCTTGTTTTCATCCATTGAGGACATCAAGGATCTGGCACTAATGCTGAGACAGTGAGCTGGTACACTGACATCTCCCAGTCTGCCTTATTTAGCACAAGTGGGTGCTGCTCCACTTGTGAGTATTCATTTTGCATCTCATATACCCATATATATCAACTGTATCACACTGGGAGGCGCCTTTGTTTTGTGATTCTGTTCACAGAGAAAATGTATATAAAATATTAAATGATATATGGTAATATAGCTTTGCAATATACTTTCATTATTTTTGTCCCCTCTTTTTGTCATTTAATCTAATCTGAAAATTAGACTTTCCTGTTAAAAGGAATGCAGATTTCAGTCTTAACACAGTGTCATATTCCAGACAGTCATTATTTGCCCAGTCAAGTGACCCATTTATACTTGTCCCTAATTGCCCTCAGAAAAAAGAAACCTAGGTTACAACATGGTGGTGCCCAATTGGTTTGTGGACACTTTTTACAATATTTAAACAACTAATATAACTTTAAAAATACATCTGCTTATTATTCTCAGGCAAATTTTTGCTTAAATATATATCGCTCTATCTAGCATTTAATAAGTGTTTATAATCCCTTTAATTATGAGCCTATTAACACTTATTTGAGTTAGGCTTTGTTTTACAGTGTTCTGTGTCATAATCAAGTGCATTGCAGGGTTAATTTCGTAGACTAAAACTAGACTAAAATGAGCATAAAAATAAAGAAATTCTGATGACTAAAATACGACTAAAACTAAAATGGCATTTTAGTCAAAAGACTATGACTAAAACTAAATCAAAATTTGCTGTCAAAATTAACACTTTATGCAAGGTATTATAATCAATCCATTTTTAATTACTGCTCTTTTGTAAAAATAAAAAGCAAGGCTATCTTCTTGTTTATTTACTTGGTTTTTATTAAATTTTAAGATAAATAAAGACATGTTATATACCACAACAGTTAAATCTGTTTAATCTGTATTGCATGTTCAAACCTTAATACAATGAATAAAAAAGGTTAATAAACCTTTACTCCAGGAGTATATTATGAGTTTGGAAGTTCTAGATCAGTGTTAATTTAGTTGCCAATTTTTTTTTCAAATTTGTGAAGAATCAATTGATTCTTCCTATAGAAATAAGAATAACCCACAAGTATGGGTTTAAGTTTTGTTGCGCCTGTGCTAGCTGCAGAAACTTTTTGTTACGTTGAGTTACTTGATACTTGTTTTAATTATTAACAGAGAACTGTTAAAGTTTTTATATTGGGTAATATAGGCAATGGCATTACAGCCAATACAGTTTACATTTTTGTCTTTTTATATTTTAAAGTTGCACTTCTGTTTGTTTATGAAACTTGATTTTATTTAATTTTAAGTTTAATAAAGACGTTATATATCACAACGGCTAAATCTGTGTCTGTATTGCATGTTTAAACCTTAATACCATAAATAATAATAGGTGTTATGTTTACTCCTGGAGTATATAATGAGTTTGGAAATTATAGAGAAATGCTTAAATAATGCATTACACTTTAACTAAACCCCTTAGATTTTAGCAGACTAAAATCTACTGGAGATTTAGTCAACTAAAACTAGACTCAAACTAAAACAATTCAGATGACTAAAATACGACTAAAACTAAAATGGCATTTTAGTCAAAAGACTAAAGCTAAGACTAAAGCTAAATTTGCCGTCAAAATTAACACTGGTGCATTGCAGTTCTCCCAACATCCCTATGTAGTCATAAAATCTCTTGTATTCTCTTTTATTTTCAGGAGAAAATAGGGGTCTGGGTAAAGTATGTGTTAGAATGGATTTCTCTTTTACTTGCCAAATTTCAGTAAAATAAATGTGTATTTAGTTGTCTCTCCCTAGTATTATTTTTTACTCTTTTTTTATGTTGTCTCAGATATTGATGAATCTGAATTTTCCTCTCAACATGGATATCTTTCTGTGGTGCGAAAATCCCGTTCACGAAGTCTTCCAGCCTCTCCCTCCATTTCACCTAAAGTGCCCCCAAAACGATTAGGGGGGAGCACAGTTGACTTGAAAGATGATTCTGAGAATTTCCATCCAAACCAAGATACTGCAAGAAGCGTGCCAAGTTTAATAAAGAGAGAAGATCAATATGTCAGCAGTTGTGAATCTGCAACAACAATCTGTGAATCTGAGGCTCTCTCCATTGATATCACAGTTGTTGATTCTATGAAAGATGATTTGGAGCTTCCAGGACTCCATATAGAAAATCAAGAAGATGATGCCGATAAAAAATTCTCCTATCAAAGTTCTGGTGATCAATTGCTTTTACAACGTCCAGATAGTTTAAAGGGAATTTACTCTTTCAAGAGAGGTCAAAGTGTTACAAGCCTTGGTCTAGCTTTCGCCTCAAGTGGACCTTCAGCCACACCTCCGTGGACAATTATTTCTGATAAAAAAGGTTCTGATGAATGGGATAACTTTCCCTTCACCCCACTTTTGGATCAAACACATAGCAACAACATGGATGAAAGGTTTGTATAGTATATACAGTCTTTTTCTAGGAGAGTCAATTTGAGGCTCCAAACCAATGTGATGATGCACTTTTATATTTCATATGCAGAGTTTACTGACCATTCAAGGAAGGAATATTGAATGTGTTTCTGTGAGATATATATATATATATATATATCTATATTTCTTTCATGTAATTAGCAAGAGTCCATGAGCTAGTGACGTATGGGATATACATTCCTACCAGGAGGGGCAAAGTTTCCCAAACCTCAAAATGCCTATAAATACACCCCTCACCACACCCACAATTCAGTTTTACAAACTTTGCCTCCGATGGAGGTGGTGAAGTAAGTTTGTGCTAGATTCTACGTTGATATGTGCTCCGCAGCAAGTTGGAGCCCGGTTTTCCTCTCAGCGTGCAGTGAATGTCAGAGGGATGTGAGGAGAGTATTGCCTATTTGAATGCAGTGATCTCCTTCTAAGGGGTCTATTTCATAGGTTCTCTGTTATCGGTCGTAGAGATTCATCTCTTACCTCCCTTTTCAGATCGACGATATACTCTTATATATACCATTACCTCTGCTGATTCTCGTTTCAGTACTGGTTTGGCTATCTACTATATGTAGATGAGTGTCCTGGGGTAAGTAAAACTTATTTTCTGTGACACTCCTAGCTATGGTTGGGCACTTTGTTTATAAAGTTCTAAATATATGTATTCAAACATTTATTTGCCTTGACTCAGAATGTTCAACTTTCCTTATTTTCAGACAGTCAGTTTCATATTTGGGATAATGCATTTTAACATTTTTTCTTACCTTAAAATTTGACTTTTTCCCTGTGGGCTGTTAGGCTCGCGGGGGCTGAAAATGCTTCATTTTATTGCGTCATTCTTGGCGCGGACTTTTTTGGCGCAAAAATTCTATTTCCGTTTCCGGCGTCATACGTGTCGCCGGAAGTTGCGTCATTTTTTGACGTTATTTTGCGCCAAAAATGTCGGCGTTCCGGATGTGGCGTCATTTTTGGCGCCAAAAAGCATTTAGGCGCCAAATAATGTGGGCGTCTTATTTGGCGCGAAAAAATATGGGCGTCACTTTTGTCTCCACATTATTTAAGTCTCATTTTTTTTATTGCTTCTGGTTGCTAGAAGCTTGTTCTTTGGCATTTTTTCCCATTCCTGAAACTGTCATTTAAGGAATTTGATCAATTTTGCTTTATATATATGTTGTTTTTTCTCTTACATATTGCAAGATGTCTCACGTTGCATCTGAGTCAGAAGATACTACAGGAAAATCGCTGTCAAGTGCTGAATCTACCAAAGCTAAGTGTATCTGCTGTAAACTTTTGGTAGCTATTCCTCCAGCTGTTGTTTGTATTGATTGTCATGACAAACCTGTTAAAGCAGATAATATTTCCTTTAGTAAAGTACCATTGCCTGTTGCAGTTCCTTCAACATCTAAGGTGCAGAATGTTCCTGATAATATAAGAGATTTTGTTTCTGAATCCATAAAGAAGGCTATGTCTGTTATTTCTCCTTCTAGTAAACGTAAAAAATCTTTTAAAACTTCTCTCCCTACAGATGAATTTTTAACTGAACATCATCATTCTGATTCTGATGATTCCTCTGGTTCAGAGGATTCTGTCTCAGAGGTTGATGCTGATAAATCTTCATATTTATTTAAAATGGAATTTATTCGTTCTTTACTTAAAGAAGTCCTAATTGCTTTAGAAATAGAGGATTCTGGTCCTCTTGATACTAAATCTAAACGTTTAAATAAGGTTTTTAAATCTCCTGTAGTTATTCCAGAAGTTTTTCCTGTCCCTGATGCTATTTCTGCAGTAATTTCCAAAGAATGGGATAATTTGGGTAATTCATTTACTCCTTCTAAACGTTTTAAGCAATTATATCCTGTGCCGTCTGACAGATTAGAATTTTGGGACAAGATCCCTAAAGTTGATGGGGCTATTTCTACCCTTGCTAAACGTACTACTATTCCTACGTCAGATGGTACTTCGTTTAAGGATCCTCTAGATAGGAAAATTGAGTCCTTTCTAAGAAAAGCTTATCTGTGTTCAGGTAATCTTCTTAGACCTGCTATATCTTTGGCTGATGTTGCTGCGGCTTCAACTTTTTGGTTGGAAACTTTAGCGCAACAAGTAACACATCGTGATTCTCATGATATTATTATTCTTCTTCAACATGCTAATAATTTTATCTGTGATGCCATTTTTGATATTATCAGAGTTGATGTCAGGTTTATGTCTCTAGCTATTTTAGCTAGAAGAGCTTTATGGCTTAAAACTTGGAATGCTGATATGGCTTCTAAATCAACTTTACTTTCCATTTCTTTCCAGGGTAACAAATTATTTGGTTCTCAGTTGGATTCCATTATTTCAACTGTTACTGGTGGGAAAGGAACTTTTTTACCACAGGATAAAAAATCTAAAGGTAAAAACAGGGCTAATAATCGTTTTCGTTCCTTTCGTTTCAACAAAGAACAAAAGCCTGATCCTTCATCCTCAGGAGCAGTTTCAGTTTGGAGACCATCTCCAGTTTGGAATAAATCCAAGCCAGCTAGAAAGGCAAAGCCTGCTTCTAAGTCCACATGAAGGTGCAGCCCTCATTCCAGCTCAGCTGGTAGGGGGCAGGTTACGTTTTTTCAAGGAAATTTGGATCAATTCTGTTCACAATCTTTGGATTCAGAGCATTGTTTCAGAAGGGTACAGAATTGGTTTCAAGTTGAGACCTCCTGCAAAGAGATTTTTTCTTTCCCGTGTCCCAGTAAATCCAGTAAAAGCTCAAGCATTTCTGAAATGTGTTTCAGATCTAGAGTTTACTGGAGTAATTATGCCAGTTCCAGTTCCGGAACAGGGGATGGGGTTTTATTCAAATCTCTTCATTGTACCAAAGAAGGAGAATTCTTTCAGACCAGTTCTGGATCTAAAAATATTGAATCGTTATGTAAGGATACCAACGTTCAAGATGGTAACTGTAAGGACTATCTTACCTTTTGTTCAGCAAGGGAATTATATGTCCACAATAGATTTACAGGATGCATATCTGCATATTCCGATTCATCCAGATCATTATCAGTTCCTGAGATTCTCGTTTCTGGACAAGCATTACCAGTTTGTGGCTCTGCCGTTTGGCCTAGCTACAGCTCCAAGAATTTTTACAAAGGTTCTCGGTGCCCTGCTGTCTGTAATCAGAGAACAGGGTATTGTGGTATTTCCTTATTTGGACGATATCTTGGTACTTGCTCAGTCTTTACATTTAGCAGAATCTCATACGAATCGACTTGTGTTGTTTCTTCAAGATCATGGTTGGAGGATCAATTTACCAAAAAGTTCTTTGATTCCTCAGACAAGGGTAACCTTTCTGGGTTTCCAGATGGATTCAGTGTCCATGACTCTGTCTTTAACAGACAAGAGACGTCTAAAGTTGATTACAGCTTGTCGAAACCTTCAGTCACAATCATTCCCTTCGGTAGCCTTATGCATGGAAATTCTAGGTCTTATGACTGCTGCATCGGACGCGATCCCCTTTGCTCGTTTTCACATGCGACCTCTTCAGCTCTGTATGCTGAAGCAATGGTGCAAGGATTACACGAAGATATCTCAATTAATATCTTTAAAACCGATTGTTCGACACTCTCTAACATGGTGGACAGATCACCATCGTTTAATTCAGGGGGCTTCTTTTGTGCTTCCGACCTGGACTGTAATTTCAACAGATGCAAGTCTCACAGGTTGGGGAGCTGTGTGGGGATCTCTGACGGCACAAGGAGTTTGGGAATCTCAGGAGGTGAGATTACCGATCAATATTTTGGAACTCCGTGCAATTTTCAGAGCTCTTCAGTTTTGGCCTCTTCTGAAGAGAGAATCGTTCATTTGTTTTCAGACAGACAATGTCACAACTGTGGCATACATCAATCATCAAGGAGGGACTCACCGTCCTCTGGCTATGAAAGAAGTATCTCGAATTTTGGTTTGGGCGGAATCCAGCTCCTGTCTAATCTCTGCGGTTCATATCCCAGGTGTAGACAATTGGGAAGCGGATTATCTCAGTCGCCAAATGTTGCATCCGGGCGAATGGTCTCTTCACCCAGAGGTATTTCTTCAGATTGTTCAAATGTGGGAACTTCCAGAAATAGATCTGATGGCGTCCCATCTAAACAAGAAACTTCCCAGGTATCTGTCCAGATCCCGGGATCCTCAGGCGGAGGCAGTGGATGCATTATCACTTCCTTGGAAGTATCATCCTGCCTATATCTTTCCGCCTCTAGTTCTTCTTCCAAGAGTAATCTCCAAGATTCTGAAGGAATGCTCGTTTGTTCTGCTGGTAGCTCCGGCATGGCCTCACAGGTTTTGGTATGCGGATCTTGTCCGGATGGCCTCTTGCCAACCGTGGACTCTTCCGTTAAGACCAGACCTTCTGTCACAAGGTCCTTTTTTCCATCAGGATCTGAAATCCTTAAATTTAAAGGTATGGAGATTGAACGCTTGATTCTTGGTCAAAGAGGTTTCTCTGACTCTGTGATTAATACTATGTTACAGGCTCGTAAATCTGTATCTCGAGAGATATATTATAGAGTCTGGAAGACTTATATTTCTTGGTGTCTTTCTCATCATTTTTCCTGGCATTCTTTTAGAATACCGAGAATTTTACAGTTCCTTCAGGATGGTTTAGATAAGGGTTTGTCCGCAAGTTCTTTGAAAGGACAAATCTCTGCTCTTTCTGTTCTTTTTCACAGAAAGATTGCTATTCTTCCTGATATTCATTGTTTTGTACAAGCTTTGGTTCGTATAAAACCTGTCATTAAGTCAATTTCTCCTCCTTGGAGTTTGAATTTGGTTCTGGGAGCTCTTCAAGCTCCTCCGTTTGAACCTATGCATTCATTGGACATTAAATTACTTTCTTGGAAAGTTTTGTTCCTTTTGGCCATCTCTTCTGCCAG
The DNA here is from genome assembly GCF_027579735.1 of Bombina bombina. Classification (NCBI taxonomy): domain Eukaryota; kingdom Metazoa; phylum Chordata; class Amphibia; order Anura; family Bombinatoridae; genus Bombina; species Bombina bombina. Next base: position 763,402,870 of record NC_069502.1, on the reverse strand, counting down.
AAGAGTTTCTGAATTATCTGCTCTTTCTTGTGAGTCTCCTTTTCTGATTTTTCATCAGGATAAGGCGGTGTTGCGAAATTCTTTTGAATTTTTACCTAAAGTTGTGAATTCCAACAACATTAGTAGAGAAATTGTGGTTCCTTCATTATGTCCTAATCCTAAGAATTCTAAGGAGAAATCGTTGCATTCTTTGGATGTTGTTAGAGCTTTGAAATATTATGTTGAAGCTACGAAATCTTTTCGTAAGACTTCTAGTCTATTTGTTATCTTTTCCGGTTCTAGAAAAGGCCAGAAAGCTTCTGCCATTTCTTTGGCATCTTGGTTGAAATCTTTAATTCATCTTGCCTATGTTGAGTCGGGTAAAACTCCACCTCAGAGGATTACAGCTCATTCTACTAGGTCAGTTTCTACTTCCTGGGCGTTTAGGAATGAAGCTTCGGTTGACCAGATCTGCAAAGCAGCGACTTGGTCCTCTTTGCATACTTTTACTAAATTCTACCATTTTGATGTATTTTCTTCTTCTGAAGCAGTTTTTGGTAGAAAAGTACTTCAGGCAGCGGTTTCAGTTTGAATCTTCTGCTTATGTTTTTCGTTAAACTTTATTTTGGGTGTGGATTATTTTCAGCAGGAATTGGCTGTCTTTTTTATTTTATCCCTCCCTCTCTAGTGACTCTTGTGTGGAAAGATCCACTTCTTGGGTAGTCATTATCCCATACGTCACTAGCTCATGGACTCTTGCTAATTACATGAAAGAAAACATAATTTATGTAAGAACTTACCTGATAAATTCATTTCTTTCATATTAGCAAGAGTCCATGAGGCCCGCCCTTTTTTTGTGGTGGTTATGATTTTGTATAAAGCACAATTATTCCAATTCCTTATTTTATATGCTTTCGCACTTTTTTATCACCCCACTTCTTGGCTATTCGTTAAACTGAATTGTGGGTGTGGTGAGGGGTGTATTTATAGGCATTTTGAGGTTTGGGAAACTTTGCCCCTCCTGGTAGGAATGTATATCCCATACGTCACTAGCTCATGGACTCTTGCTAATATGAAAGAAATGAATTTATCAGTTAAGTTCTTACATAAATTATGTTATAATATTTTTCTTCTTCTTTACAAGGTCGGTGGAAGATTGTATCACACTTATTTGCTGTGGCCTCTATGATCTTTTACGTGGAGTCCTTCTTACCATGCCAGATCTGATGCTTGGTGATGTTCTGGACGCTCTAATTCAACCTGAAATCTTGATAGTTTTAGTGAACCATCCATCTCCCCTGATACAACAAGGAGTTGTAAAAGTAAGCAAGTCAACATACTCAACTTATGTGCTCTTGACAGAGAACATGCTTTCTTTAAACTCCCATTTGGCTGTCAACTGCAAAACTTTTTTTTCCCCTGAGGTGAATTTTCCACCTCTTATCCAATAGTCATGCTAGCCATACGGCACTCCATTAAAAAAAAAACTGCTTCATAGCTAAGCCATGCCATATGGAGTTGTTTAAAATTCCAAAAAGCATAAAGATGAGGGCACAGAAAGGATGATAAAAACAATGAGTGAGAGACAAGGAACAAACAAAAAACATGAGTGTGCAATATTTCCATTAACAATGAATAAATCAATAACGGCTAGATTTGGAGTTTGGCGGTAAAAGGGCTGTTAACGCTCCGCGGGTTTTTTTCTGGCCGCACCATAAATTTAACTCTGGTATCGAGAGTTCAAACAAATGCTGCGTTAGGCTCCAAAAAAGGAGCGTAGAGCATTTTTACCGCAAATACAACTCTCGATACCAGAGTTGCTTACGGACGCGGCCGGCCTCAAAAACGTGCTCGTGCACGATTCTCCCATAGGAAACAATGGGGCTGTTTGAGCTGAAAAAAAACCTAACACCTGCAAAAAAGCAGCGTTCAGCTCCTAACGCAGCCCCATTGTTTCCTATGGGGAAACACTTCCTACGTCTGCACCTAACACTCTAACATGTACCCCGAGTCTAAACACCCCTAACCTTACACTTATTAACCCCTAATCTGCCGCCCCCGCTATCGCTGACCCCTGCATATTATTTTTAACCCCTAATCTGCCGCTCCGTAAACCGCCTCTACTTACATTATCCCTATGTACCCCTAATCTGCTGCCCTAACATCGCCGACCCCTATGTTATATTTATTAACCCCTAATCTGCCCCCCACAACGTCGCCGACACCTACCTACACTTATTAACCCCTAATCTGCCGAGCGGACCTGAGCGCTACTATAATAAAGTTATTAACCCCTAATCCGCCTCACTAACCCTATCATAAATAGTATTAACCCCTAATCTGCCCTCCCTAACATCGCCAACACCTACCTTCAATTATTAACCCCTAATCTGCCGCCCGGAGCTCACCGCTATTCTAATAAATGTATTAACCCCTAAAGCTAAGTCTAACCCTAACACTAACACCCCCCTAAGTTAAATATAATTTTTATCTAACGAAATAAATTAACTCTTAAATAAATGATTCCTATTTAAAGCTAAATACTTACCTGTAAAATAAATCCTAATATAGCTACAATATAAATTACATTTATATTATAGCTATTTTAGGATTAATATTTATTTTACAGGTAACTTTGTATTTATTTTAACCAGGTACAATAGCTATTAAATAGTTAAGAACTATTTAATAGTTACCTAGTTAAAATAATTACAAATTTACCTGTAAAATAAATCCTAACCTAAGTTATAATTAAACCTAACACTACCCTATCAATAAAATAATTAAATAAACTACCTACAATTACCTACAATTAACCTAACACTACACTATCAATAAATTAATTAAACACAATTGCTACAAATAAATACAATTAAATAAACTATCTAAAGTACAAAAAATAAAAAAGAACTAAGTTACAGAAAATAAAAAAATATTTACAAACATAAGAAAAATATTACAACAATTTTAAACTAATTACACCTACTCTAAGCCCCCTAATAAAATAACAAAGACCCCCAAAATAAAAAATTCCCTACCCTATTCTAAAATACAAAAATTACAAGCTCTTTTACCTTACCAGCCCTGAACAGGGCCCTTTGCGGGGCATGCCCCAAGAATTTCAGCTCTTTTGCCTGTAAAAAAAAACATACAATACCCCCCCCCCAACATTACAACCCACCACCCACATACCCCTAATCTAACCCAAACCCCCCTTAAATAAACCTAACACTAAGCCCCTGATGATCTTCCTACCTTGTCTTCACCATGCCAGGTTCACCGATCCGTCCTGGCTCCAAGATCTTCATCCAACCCAAGCGGGGGTTGGCGATCCATAATCCGGTGCTCCAAAGTCTTCCTCCTATCCGGCAAGAAGAGGACATCCGGACCGGCAAACATCTTCTCCAAGCGGCATCTTCTATGTTCTTCCATCCGATGACGACCGGCTCCATCTTGAAGACCTCCAGCGCGGATCCATCCTCTTCTTCCGACGACTAGACGACGAATGACGGTTCCTTTAAGGGACGTCATCCAAGATGGCGTCCCTCGAATTCCGATTGGCTGATAGGATTCTATCAGCCAATCGGAATTAAGGTAGGAATTTTCTGATTGGCTGATGGAATCAGCCAATCAGAATCAAGTTCAATCCGATTGGCTGATCCAATCAGCCAATCAGATTGAGCTCGCATTCTATTGGCTGATCGGAACAGCCAATAGAATGCGAGCTCAATCTGATTGGCTGATTGGATCAGCCAATCGGATTGAACTTGATTCTGATTGGCTGATTCCATCAGCCAATCAGAAAATTCCTACCTTAATTCCGATTGGCTGATAGAATCCTATCAGCCAATCGGAATTCGAGGGACGCCATCTTGGATGACGTCCCTTAAAGGAACCGTCATTCGTCGTCTAGTCGTCGGAAGAAGAGGATGGATCCGCGCTGGAGGTCTTCAAGATGGAGCCGGTCGTCATCGGTTGGAAGAACATAGAAGATGCCGCTTGGAGAAGATGTTTGCCGGTCCGGATGTCCTCTTCTTGCCGGATAGGAGGAAGACTTTGGAGCACCGGATTATGGATCGCCAACCCCCGCTTGGGTTGGATGAAGATCTTGGAGCCAGGACGGATCGGTGAACCAGGCATGGTGAAGACAAGGTAGGAAGATCATCAGGGGCTTAGTGTTAGGTTTATTTAAGGGGGGTTTGGGTTAGATTAGGGGTATGTGGGTGGTGGGTTGTAATGTTGGGGGGGGGGGGTATTGTATGTTTTTTTTTACAGGCAAAAGAGCTGAAATTCTTGGGGCATGCCCCGCAAAGGGCCCTGTTCAGGGCTGGTAAGGTAAAAGAGCTTGTAATTTTTGTATTTTAGAATAGGGTAGGGAATTTTTTATTTTGGGGGTCTTTGTTATTTTATTAGGGGGCTTAGAGTAGGTGTAATTAGTTTAAAATTGTTGTAATATTTTTCTTATGTTTGTAAATATTTTTTTATTTTCTGTAACTTAGTTCTTTTTTATTTTTTGTACTTTAGATAGTTTATTTAATTGTATTTATTTGTAGCAATTGTGTTTAATTAATTTATTGATAGTGTAGTGTTAGGTTAATTGTAGGTAATTGTAGGTAGTTTATTTAATTATTTTATTGATAGGGTAGTGTTAGGTTTAATTATATCTTAGGTTAGGATTTATTTTACAGGTAAATTTGTAATTATTTTAACTAGGTAACTATTAAATAGTTCTTAACTATTTAATAGCTATTGTACCTGGTTAAAATAAATACAAAGTTACCTGTAAAATAAATATTAATCCTAAAATAGCTATAATATAAATGTAATTTATATTGTAGCTATATTAGGATTTATTTTACAGGTAAGTATTTAGCTTTAAATAGGAATAATTTATTTAATAAGAGTTAATTTATTTCGTTAGATAAAAATTATATTTAACTTAGGGGGGTGTTAGTGTTAGGGTTAGACTTAGCTTTAGGGGTTAATACATTTATTAGAATAGCGGTGAGCTCCGGTCGGCAGATTAGGGGTTAATTATTTTAAGTAGCTTGCGGCGACGTTGTGTGGGGCAAGTTAGGGGTTAATAAATATAATATAGGGGTCGGCGGGGTTAGGGGCAGCAGATTAGGGGTACATAAGTATAACGTAGGTGGCGGTCGGCAGATTAGGGGTTAAAAATTTTAATCGAGTGGCGGCGATGTGGGGGGACCTCGGTTTAGGGGTACATAGGTAGTTTATGGGTGTTAGTGTACTTTAGGGCACAGTAGTTAAGAGCTTTATAAACCGGCGTTAGCCAGAAAGCTCTTAACTCCTGCTTTTTTCAGGCGGCTGGAATCTTGTCGGTAGAGCTCTAACGCTCACTGCAGAAACGACTCTAAATACCGGCGTTAGAAAGATCCCATTGAAAAGATAGGCTACGCAAATGGCGTAGGGGGATCTGCGGTATGGAAAAGTCGCGGCTGTAAAGTGAGCGTTAGACCCTTTAATCACTGACTCCAAATACCAGCGGGCGGCCAAAACCAGCGTTAGGAGCCTCTAACGCTGGTTTTGACGGCTACCGCCGAACTCTAAATCTAGGCCTAAGGGTTTATATGCACTCAAAAAACAATCCAAAAGGAGCACGTAACCAAGCCAGACTCTTTACTCTGATTCTTCTCTTCCAATGTATATTTCACATGGGGAGAGATTGGAAAGAGAGACACAATACTGACAAAATCTATTCTCCTTTATTGGATAGAATAAAACAATAACATAGGTAAAATGCTGTGTGTAACATAGGATTATTCAAAAGTTATTGTTTGTTTACACAAACAGGGATACATATAAAGCTAGTTCAAACATGACAGCACCCATTACTAAAGTACTTTATAGAAACTAAACCTTAACACTTATATTTTCAATATTCAAACAACTAATATAATTGTAAAAATACATCTACCTATTATTCTAAGGCTAATTTTTACTTTGAATACATCATTATGTCTACCAGGTGTTTAATAGGGATGTTCAGGGGGAAAAAATGTCATTATAAATGAAAATTTTGTAACGAATATTCAAGGACATTTGTTTCTCTGAATATTCGTTCCTTGCACTATTCGTTTTTATCGTTTCATTTAAAACAAATTGAAAATCAAATTTTTCGTTAAACATTTACATTTGTTTTTGTTAAAACAAATGTAAATGTTTTGACGCTACAGGTGAACTTTTAAAGGGTAAAATACTTACCTTTACGTGCTCAGGAGGTTTAGCACGTTCGGCTCCCAGGACCTGCGCTAAACTTAGTTCAGGTCCTGGATGCCGCGCACACTAAGCCTCCTGTTAGCGAGGCCAGGATTTTTCAAGAAGAGGAACGGGTTAGTGCGCTCTCCAGAGCGTGTTAAGGAATTAAGGTAAGTATTTTACCCTTAAAAAGTAATTAAAAGGAATGAAATGAATACTGACAAATCACATCAGTATTTTTTAGTTTTCTTTAAATTTTGTTGTTGCATTTACTCGGATATTTGTTTACGAAATTGAATATCCGATTTTTGGTATGAATGTACATTTGTCCGAAAATGAATGCTCATCCCTAGTATTTACTGTTTAATATCACTTAATCTTCTATCCAGTTACACAGAAATAAATTCTAGCAGTTTCACACTATGTTCTTTTCTTCTAATATGTAAAATATACCCTGAACGTGGGAAATCAGAGTAAAGAGAGATATCTAGGTGTCTACTTAAAATTTTAGGAGTTACTAAGCGGTTATAAACCAATACTGATTAATTAAAAAAAGACAACCAGGTAAATATTTGGGAGAGCATGCAACTGTGATAAAAACAATATTAATGGGAAAAAGACATGAGGGACGAGATAAATTGGGCAGAAAGAACCGGAAGTGACACGGAAAGTGGAAAACAAGAAGAGACACACATCTCTATTGGCTCAAGATCCTACTTATAGGCCATGAGGTTCAACCTTACTTTAATTGCTTAAAGTATACCCATTAACATGTATTCATGGAGAAAAAAGTCTGTCTTTGTCACTTTAAACTGTAGAATGTAAATTATGGAACATATTAGTGCTTTAGCATTTCATCTCCTGTGCAGAGGACAACTTTCTCCACCAGAAAGGGTTAGCCATTATTAAGTGGGACTTGAAACTTAGTAGGATTTAATATCCCTTTTAAAAAGAGGAGATCCTCCTTTCTTCAATGAGAATTCTTATACCATTGTCATTAGTGATTGACATATATAAATCAATAAATTACCCAATGTATTTACTCTGTGTAATTATCCCCTATAGACAGCATACAACACAAACGCACAATACCCCCTATATGAAAGAGATGATTAACTTCTTTAAAATGAGGGGTCTCATGCCCCTCTCGGTATCAGGTGCTGCTATTGAGGTTGCAGTCACCTGTCTACTAGATGACAATTATGTGCTATATGCCCTACAAATGACCCTTGCACCAATATAATTACTAATATTGTATAAGTGACCTCTGTCTTGAGAAATTAAAAACCCTCTTCAAAGGAGGGGTTATTCCCAGGTGGCTGCTGGATGATCACTATGGCAACAGTGACCCCCTGGTATAACCATGGGGATATGGAATAATATCAGCTGTGTTGGGTATTCCCTCTGTTGCTCCTCTAAATCTGTGGACACAAAACCCTTATTTAACCCATTCATGCCAGTACCAAGTGTTTAACATCGGAACAAAGTTCTGATGTAAACACTTCCTTGAAAAATTAAATCAAGCGATCATTGATGGGATCACATGATTTCAAGGCTGGGATTGGATCATGGGGGACTGCCTACAATGCCAATCCTATTTGCTAAAAGGAGGAGGCTTCAGGATGCCAAAAAAAAAAGGTAGGAAGACATGGAACATCCTAACAGTGTAATTGCATGCATACATTGACAAAATGGGTTTAGTCAGAAGTGCAGGCATTTTTAAAATATCTGTGTGTTTGGTTAGATATGTTTTAACTAGTGTTTTTGTGCAGAAATTGCAAGACTGATAATATTTACCACGTACACAGAAAATGACACAAAAATGTTTATTTTGTTTTGCATTTAATATGGTGGGTTTCCCATATTTTGATAGTTCTACAAACTTAGTTATTTTTTATAAGTGATTGGACTGTGGAAAAAAAACAAGTTATGATTTGTGTGGGTACCTCACACAAAAAGCATTATAATTAATGTATGAATACTGTTTTTGCAAACGACTGAAAACCTCTTTAGCACATGGGTGTAAAGTGGCTTAGCAGCATAAGGGTTAAACTCGCTTTCCTTTATTGTATTCAAATGCACAGTAGTTGAAAAATGACACTATACAAGTACAAATAGTTTTTCACTTTTCTTTAGTTGTTAGATGCATATTTCCATCGGGCCTCAAAAGAACAAAAAGAGAGATTTTTAAAAAAACATGGCTTCCCTCTTCTAGCCAATCAGTTATATCTTCATCAAGGAACTCAAGGACTGATAGAATGCTTTTTGGAGATGTTTTTCGGTCGACCCGTTGGGCTAGATGAAGAGTAAGTAATATATATACATACAGTTTAAATGAACATTAGTGATGTGACCATTAAAATAGCAAATTATATTATTTCTCATAAGAAACAGAGTGCTTAATTTATAGCAATTTTCTATACATGAGGTTTTTTCGTGTTTCGTGCTTCATACATTTTCCACGTAAATAAAACTACATAAACTTAGCATATTAAGCATTTATCTATTATTATTTATCTATTATTGTTAAAATTATAATGAATTTAGCTGAATAGAATAGTTTAATTTAGCTCAGTTTTCCCTATTTTAAAGTGAGGTAAACTCTCCTGTTTTTAAAATCAGTTATAATGTCAATTTTTCTGTAAGCTAACGGTTTGAATTATTGAATTGCTCTCCCATGGCACTTTGGTTGTAGCTAGAGCGCTGATTGGAGAAAAAGCACGATCACAGAAAAATTCACTTATGAAGTGGGCTGCAAAGTGTGGGATATTTTAATTTTCTATACATGAGGTTTTTTCGTGTTTCGTGCTTCATACATTTTCCACGTAAATAAAACTACATAAACGTAGCATATTAAGCATTTATCTATTATTTATCTATTGTTAAAATTATAAGGAATTTAACTGAATAGAATAGTTTATTTTAGCTCAGTAGGTCCTATTTTAAAGTAAGGTAAACTCTCCTGTTTTTAAAATCAGTTATGTTAATTTTTCTGTGAGCTAACGGTTTGAATTATTGTCCAATCAGCGATCTCCCATGGCACTTTGATTGTAGCTAGAGCGCTGATTGGAGAAAAAGCAAGATCACAGAAAAATTTACTTATGAAGTGGGCTGCAAAGTGCGGGAAATTTGAATTGTATATCTATATTAAAAAGTAAATTATAGTCATTACAACTAATGAATGAAACTCCATCTAAAATATCACTAACGTTCCAAATCTGATTTTATATAGGGGAGAATTTACCATAACTTTAATTGACTATGTTTATATAAAATAATAATTAAAATGTCTGTAACTATTTTTAAAGGGACAGTTAACACCTTGTAATTAGAAGACATTTTTTGTTGTGTTGCTATAGAATAACGTATTAGCCAAGTGTTAACGTTTTTTAAAAAATGAACACCCATTTTTCCGCAATTATTTATCAATAGCAAAACCCCACTCACCATTTGCCTTATTTGGAGGAGACAAGCTGGGCTTAAGTACATTGACAACATGGTTAGCCTTTGTAATAAAGGGGTTGATCCTTTTAGAAAAACTGATCAAATGATTCATCTACAAAAATCCCCTTTTTAGTGTTTTTCTATTGAAAAACATTAGATTACTTTTTCTAAAGGATTTTAATAAACCTCAAAGTTAGCAGTTAGGGACATATATGTAGCAGAGTTAGCCTTGAGAAGTTAGCCGGGTGCATTTCAAGTTCTGAGAATTAGAAATTTCTCACTTTTCAAAGCTAAATTACATTAAAAGGGGGCAAAATAAACAATGAACATAAATTGCAAAGCTATTTCATTATGCATAAACATTTTATTGAAAAATCCCAAGATGATTGCTGCCCCTTTAAGGACATTAAACCTTGGTATGCTTCTCAATAAAGAATACCAAGGGGAAAAAAAAATTAAAAAAGGCTTTTTAAATTACATCCTTTTGAACCTTAAAGGGACACTGAACCCAATTTTTTTCTTTCGTGATTCAGATAGAGCATGCCATTTTAAGCAACTTTCTAATTTACCCCTATTATCCTTTTTTCTTCGTTCTCTTGCTATCTTTTTTTGAAAAAGGCTTCTAAGCTATTTTTTAGTTTAGAACGCTGGACAGCACTTGTTTATTGTTCGGTTAAATGAATCCACCAATCGGCAAGAACAGCCCAAGTTGTTCACCAAAAATGGGCCGGCAACTAAACTTACATTCTTGTATAGATACCAAGAGAATGAAGAAAATTTGTTGCTTAAAAATGCATGCTCTATCTAAATTACGAAAGAAAAAATTTGGGTTCAGTGTCCCTTTATAATATATAAAATATATTTTTTTGCTTTCGTGTCTCATTAAAAAGGCTAAAAATATTTTACAACCTTTAAATTTACCAAATCATATGTTAGGGACAAAATAATTAACTCATACATTTGATTATTTTCTAGACCAAATGAATACAGAATACTTCAGCCAACGAATATTCGGGGAACGAACTTCCCTGAATATTCGGTATGAACATTTTCATTGCTTTTTCCTGTGTAGCTCTTTGCTTGTATTTTTTTACTAAATATATCCTTCATATTTTCTTCCAAAAAGATTTGACGTCGAGGACATAAAGCATTCAAGCGTTTTTCGCAAATGGTGCATAATCCCTCTTCTGGGGCTGTTAGAGAATTCCTTGTATGATGTAACACTGCTGCACAATTCATTCTGCCTTTTGCTTCAAATACTGAACTCCTGCTCAAAAGTAGCAGATATGTTACTTGACAATGGATTGTTATATGCACTTTGCAACACTTTAGCTGCATTGGGTGGCATTGAAACAAGGTAAGACCTGTTGTTGTTGTTGTTTTTTGGGGTGGGGGGTTGTGTAAATGTATTTTTGTTATCATTAATGTTTCAGTTTGTTTTCCTTTTTTATTTTGTTTCCTAAATTAATACTCCAAATTTTATGGTTATGTGTGTAAATAAAAACCCCAAACAATTTTATTTCCTTATTTTTCTATATTTAAAGGGATATGAAACCCCAAATGTTTTTCATAATTTAGATAGAGCAAACATTTTTAAACAACTTTCCAATTGATTTCTATGATCAAATTTGCTTAATTCTCTTGGTATCCTTTGTTGAAGGATCAGCAATGCGCTACTGAATGCTAGCCGAACATAGCAGGTGAGCCAATGTCAGCAGGCATATAAGTGCAACCATTATACAAAAATAGAAGTATATTGGAAACTTTTTTAACATTGTATGCTCTATCTATCTGAATGACAAAAGGAACATTCTGGGTTTTATGTGCCTTTAAAAAAATATATCTTTTTTTAAATAGCAAGGTACTTATGCCACTTTACGGATCACTAGGAGGCCCATTTATCAAGCTCCAAATGGCGCTTGAGGGCCCGTGTTTCTGGCGAGCTACATAACCCTGTCCGTCTGCTCTGAGCAGGCGGACAGAGATCGCCACAATTCAACCCGATAGAGTACGATCAGGTTGATTGATGCTCCCCAGGGGGCATCACAAGAGCTGCTGGTGCAATGCTGAATACGGAGAGCGTATTGCTCTCCGCATTTAGCAAGGTCTGTCGGACCTGATCCGCACTGTCAGATCAGGTCTGACAGACCTTTGATATATAGGCCTCTAAACCTTATCTGGACTACTGTGTTACCGTTCTGGAGACTTTATAAATAAACTAGAAACTGTCCAATTGAGGATTACTAGAATGGTGTACAATGGTCATAAATGGTCTGTAGTTTAGAGGAGAAAAGGGAAAGAGGTGACACGATAGAAGCTTTCAAATATATGAAGGGACTTAAAGGGAGAGTCTAATCAAAATTCAACTTTCATGATTCAGATAGGGAATGCAATTTTAAACAACTTTCCAGTTAACTTTTATCATTAAATTTGCTTTGTTCTCTTGATATTATTTGTTGAAAGCGAAACCTAGGTAGGCTCATATGCTAATTTCAAAAACCTTGAAGGCCGCCCCTTATTTCAATGCATTAGGCAGTTTTTCATAGCTAGAGGGCGTAAATTCATGTGTTTCATATAGATAACATTGTGACCACGCCCGTGGATTTACAAGTGAGAGGGCACTGATTGGCTAAATTCAAGTCTGACAAAAGAACTGAAATAAGGGGGCAGTCTGCAGAGGCTTAGATACAAGGTAATCACAGAGGTAAAAAGTATATTATTATAACTGTGTTGGTTGTGCAAAACTAGGGAATGGGTAATAAAGGGATTATCTATATTTGTAAACAATAACAATTCTGGAGTAGACTGTCCCTTTAATAAAGTGGAACCTGAAAGCATTGTATACAAAAATAAATAAAGGAATACCAAAGCAAGGGGTCACAATCTTAAAGGGATATGAAATCCAAACATTTTCTTTTGTGATTCAGACAGAGAATACCCTTTTTTTTAAAAGTTTCCAGTTTACTTCTTTTAACAAATTTGCTTCGTTCCCATGATATTCTGTGTTAAAAAGATACCTAGGTAGGCATTTGGAGCACTACATGTCAGGAAATAGTGCTGCCCTCTAGGGCTCTTGCAAATGGATAACATTCTTGCTAAACTGCTGCCATATAGTGCTCCAGAAATGGTCTGGCTTCTAACCATACAGTGCTGCTTTTCAACAAAAGATACTAAGAGAATGAAGAAAATTGATTATAGACGTAGAATAGACAGTTGTTTAAAATAGAATGCTCTATCTGAATCATGAAATAAAGTGTGAGTTGGGTAGTAGCAGGTTCAGGAGAAATGTTAGGAAGCATTTTGTTTTACAGAAAGGGTGGCGGATTCATGAAATAAACTTCCAATTGAAGTGGTAAACACAAAGACTGTAAATTAAAGTGACAGTCTAGTCCAAAATAAACTTTCATGATTCAGATAGAGAATGTAATTTTAAACAATTTTCCAAATTACTTTTATCATCAATTCTGCTTTGTTCTCTTGGTATTCTTAGTTGAAAGCTAAACCTAGGAGGTTCATATGATAATTTCTAAGCCCTTGAAGGCCGCCTCTTCTCTCAGGGCATTTTGACAGTTTTTCACCACTAGAGGGTGTTAGTTCACGTTTATCATATAGATAACACCGCTCAAGCATGTGGAGTTCCAGTGAGCAAGCTCTGATTGGCTAAAATGGATGTCTGTCAAAAGAACTGAAATAAGGGGGCAGTTTGCAGAGCCTTAGATACAAGGTAATCACAGAGGTAAAAAGTATTATTATAACAGTGTTGGTTATGCAAAACTAGGGAATGGGTAATAAAGGGATTATCTATCTTTTTAAACAATAACAAATCTGGTGTAGACTGTAGAGGTTAATTAAAAAATGCCTGGGACATGCACGAGGCTATCCTAAGAGAAAAGTAACATGTCATATGGGTAGACTATGGGCCTTTTTGACTTTCATCTACCGTCAAATTATGGGCGCGATCCGATATACGGCGTAGTTTTCGGCGCAAGCGAGGGAACCCGCGCCGCCCTTAGTTTCACTTCGCACATCGGGGTATTACATGTACACCGCCGGCAGTTGCTAAAGTGCCGTAAGTCGGATAAACTAGCGATGTCCAGAAATGAGTGTAACTACAAATTTCTGGAGTCGCCAGTGACTTACGGCACTTTAGAAACTGCTTGCGCCTAAAAAAACTAACTAAAATATTAAATCTCCCGTAACTGTCTAACACGCCTCCCAAAAATCAGCCCAACACGTATACCCCTATATCCGCAATTAACCTCTAGACCGACAACACCCCACAACGCAATAAGCCTAATTATTAACCCCTAAACCGCCATAGCCCACACCGCAATAAACCTATCCTAGTATTAACCCCTAAACCGCCGCTTCCGGAGCCCACCGCCACCTACATTATATGTATTAACCCCTAAACCGCCGCTCCCGGACCCCGCAGCCACCTACATTAAATATAATGACCTCTAATCTGACCCCCTACACTGCTGCCACCTACATTAAATATATTAACCCCTAATCTGACCCCCCTACACCGCCACCTACATTAAATATATTAACCCCTAAACCTAAGTCTAACCCTAACACCCCCCTAACTTAATTATTATTTAAATAAATATAAATAATATTACTATTATTAACTCAATAATTCCTATTTAAAACTAAATACTTACCTATAAAATAAACCCTAAGATAGCTACAATATAATTAATAATTACATTGTAGCTATTTTAGGGTTTATATTTATTTTACAGGCAACTTTGTATTTATTTTAACTAGGTGCAATAGCTATTAAATAGTTAATAACTATTTAATAGCTACCTAGTTAAAATAATTACAAAATTACCTGTAAAATAAATCCTAACCTAAGTTACAAATACACCTAACACTACACTATCAATAAATTAATTAAATAAATTAACTACAATTATCTAAAATAAAATACAATTAAATAAACTAAACTATATTACAAAAAAAACACTAAATTACAAAAAATGTAAAAAATTACAAGAAGTTTAATCTAATTACACCTAATCTAAGCCCCCTAATAAAATAAAAAAGCTCCCCAAAATAATAAAATGCCCTACCCTATACTAAATTACAAATAGCCCTTAAAATGGCCTTTTGCTGGGCATTGCCCCAAAGTAATCAGCTCTTTTATCTGTAAAACAATACCTGTAGAACAATCCCCCCCCCCAACATTACAACCCACCACCCACACACTCCTACTTTAAAACCCAAGCAAAGACACACTCTTGCAAAACTGTGTATATGAGCCATAAGGAATGTATTCACTTAACCTTTTAGCTGTGTGCAACTCAAAACAGTCTGTTGTGTTATAAATGGGTTTATAATCTCACATGTGTTGTTGCCACAACCTGGTTATTTACATGAATTAAATTGTTACAAAGTTCTTACTTATAACACTCTTGTTTCCAGGTACACATAGAGTGTTAACTGTATATATATTCAGCTGGGTGAGTTTTACATATGCACCGTAAAGTATTATGTTTCTCCTTTGTAGGTATATATGTTCAAATAGCCTCCAAATTCTCCAGTATTCCAGTATAGTATAATGTATCACAAGTAGACAACATGAGGATATATTGGTGGTATCGAACTGACTTTGTGTGTTTGTAAAAACATCAACCCAGGTTACTCACGGTTATCCGGCCCCACTATGCGGGATGATGGAAAGTTTTCAGGCACTCCTCCTCACCAGATAGCCGCTATTCAGTACAGAACCTGTAGCTTAGAAATCTCTGCGGTGTATCTCACACACCAAAAGGAATCCAGCAATACCACAATGGCGAAAAATAATCAATCATAGACTGAGCTGAATCATCATCATGATGATTCAGCTCGGTCTATGATTGCTTATTTTTCGCCATTGTGGTATTACTTTAAAACCCACCCGATCCCCCCTTAAAAAAACCTAACACTACCCCATTGAAGCACCAGTGGGCACCAGTGGTCATCCGATGGGGCAGAAGAGGACATCCGGACCGGCAGAAGTCTTCATCCTATCTGGGCAGAAGAGGACATCCGGAACGGCAGAAGTCTTCATCCTATCCGGGCAGAAGAGGACTTCCGGACCGGCAGACATCTTCATCCAAGCGGCATCTTCTATCTTTATCCATCCGATGAGGAACCTCTCCATCTTGAAGACCTCCGGCGCGGAACATCCTTCTAGGCCGACGACTACCCGACAAATGGCTACCAGCCATTCGTCGGGTAGTCGTCGGCCTAGAAGGATGTTCCGCGCCGGAGGTCTTCAAGATGGAGCCGTTCCTCGTCAGATGGATGAAGATAGAAGATGCCACTTGGATGAAGATGTCTGCCGGTCCGGAAGTCCTCTTCTGCCCGGATAGGAGGAAGACTTCTGGTTAATGGTTCAAGTTCTTCTCATGCTTTCTGTTACTAGTTTTCCCCAATGTTGCCATATTTTACCCCACAATTCTTTTTATTCTATCACTTACTCCGTATCCTTGCTTTGGTTCTTTAATCCTCCCCATATCACTCTTCATTTCCTTATTTAAAGGGGCATTCTAATAAAAAATTGCAAAAAAAAAAAGTATTTATGTATGCGTGTACCTTGTTAACAGTGTTCAACCCCTGCAAATTGTATTTGTCTCCTAAAGGAAATGCTAAATAGATTACACCAGTAAGAAGTAGATGATGAATAATAGCTCCTTTTGATATTTCTTTAAAGGGGCGTAAAAGTGCAAAACTAAATGTCTGTAATATGCTAGAGCATTGTGATTGCACTATTGTTTATAAATAGTTCTCTGCAAAGAAGTTAAACACAAGTCAGCTTCATAGCAGCAATGCACTATGGGGACCTAGGTAAGCACATCTGGTGAGCCAATGACAAAAGACATGTTTGTAGCCAACGATCACCAGCTAACCCCAAATAGTGTATTGTGAGATAACACCTTTAATGAGTGTTAAATATCTAATAAATGTAGTAATTTAATAATAACATGCATCATTGTTTTAATTAAAACAATATTAAAAAATGCTTTATATTGTATATTACCTTTTTTTTGTTGAGCAAAGTAATTTCTATTTATTCATGTCCTTTTTATAGTTTACCAATGGATGAATACACTTTACTGGTTTGTGACATTCAGCAGCTGTTGGTAGCCGTTACAATACATTCCTGCAGTTCCTCGGGATCTCAGTATTTTCGAATAGTTGAAGATTTAATCATATTGCTGGGTTATCTTCACGAAAGCAAAAATGAAAGAATGCAAAGTAAGGCTTATTTGTGCAATACAAGATTTAAATGTACTGGAAATTTAAATTATGTGAAGTTCTGCACAGTGTATGTTATATTAGATAGCGTATTTAGGTATTGTGCTGCCCTAGGCACTCAAAATTCTGCTGCCCTTTAATTCCAACACCAAAGGTTTTAGGCATTTTTTGGCCAGAATATTTTTTTTGCTCATGGAGTAATGTGAATTTTTAAATGTATTTTTTTATGGTATTTCCAAATAAAATGTTCACCAGGGCTTGCAAAACACTTGCATACACAAATACACAGGCGCATACACACCTATATAGTCACAGACACATACACACACAGAGTTATACACATAGACATGGTCATGTCTATCTATTGCTGCAATAAATATAAAAAAAAACACTTCCCCAAACACAATACTGAGTGCTGAAAGCCAACATGATCTAAAAGCAATAGCCATCTGAATAAATGAAAGCTTCAGAGTTATCATCTAAACTGTAAGCTTCACAAGCACTCTCTTATTATCCTCCCCTTGAAGGTAAGCTCCTTTGGCAAAATCTCCAATTATATACCTGTATAATACTTCTAAAATAGCTGTAAGATTCTTACAAATATAGCCACAAAAATGTGCTGCCCCCCAATCTGCCACCCTAGGCAAGTGCCTTGTTTGCCTAGGCCAAAATACGCCCCTTGTAGTGTGTAATCTTTTGGGTTTAGATTTACATATATGTCAACTGCCAATATAACCACTTTGTATCTTGCTGGCATTATAAAAACCAGGGGTGAAAATATGCAGAGCTAATAAAAAAAACTTTGTTGTAAATGGAACGGAAGAATGCAAATATATAAAACTTATTTGATCAGTAACTTTTGGTGTTATAATATCTTATTTAACAGCCGGTGACCCAATCAGTAGCAATATCCGCACAACCCAACTGTGCACTTGCTATTGTTCATTGGCTCACCGGCAGTTTCCGCTTAGGTCGAGCACTGCTCTTTGTCTTCCGAGCAGTACTTTTTAACATCTTTAATTATTTCTTTTTCTTTGGATAAATAATTTTAGTGCTTCAATACTGATTGCATTTTTTGGGCTGCTCTTAAAGTGGATGGTTAATATTTATCACATGAGCAGTAATATGATGCACATGGTGCCACATTTCTCTCAGGTAATAGGTAATAGTGAGTTTTTAATTTATATCTATAACATTTTAAAGTGTATTTGAATGCACAATAACAAGTTACGTTTTCCAAAGTATTAAAAAAGAAAAAGATTTGGTGCAAATGCAAAACTTAGTTAAAAGGACTGTACTGTAAAATTGGCCTCTCTTTAATGTGCTTACAATGACTTGTTATACCAGCTGCAGAGTTTAACCCTTTTACCCATTTATATATATACAGTATATATATATATATATATATATATATATATACACACGTTGTGCAGTACTTTGCTTATAGTACCGCACAACGTGTATATACGTCTGAGCTTCAAGAAGCTCCAGCAGTCTCGTCTGTTAAGTTACAGCTGAGAGCTGGAGTTCATGAGCTCCAGGCATCTGCCTGTTTAAGGAACCGGAGTGCGATCGGTGCTCTGGTTCCATATGATGCTAGATCGTTACAGACGTTGACACTGTGTGTGTAACCGTCTGTAATGATGTTCTGCTGGTGCCGATGGGAGGGAATCCGGGTGGGAGGGGACAGAAGTGTGATGGCCCTAATCACAAAAAAATAAAGGGAGAAAGGGAAGGGATGTGGGAGGTCCCTCACTAATGATCGCGGGAGGGGGGAGGTGGAAGTGGAGGGACCACTACACTACAGAAAAAGAAGAAAAATGAAAAAAAAAAATATATATATATATATATATATATATACACACACACACACACACATATATATATATATATATATATATATATATATATATATATATATATATATAGTATATAAAAGTAGTTTATAGGTAGTGGCAGACAGCAAGTACCTAAGATGGCAGACAATAATTAGTGGGGGTAGAGTTAGAGAACTGTTTTGGATACTCTCCAGCAGGTAAAGTGGATCATTGGGAACACAGTACGCTGTCATTTTATAGTACCAATTGTAAAATAACACACTGTGCAATTTCAGTTGTGCTCTATTTGTTATCTAGATGATTATGTGGCTTTAAATAATTTTTGTAAACCCCAAGCAGGCCCTTACTCTGAGGCTGCATATGTTTTAAGTTTAAGTCTTGGGTGTATGAAACCTTATAAGCTAGGTTACAACAGCATCACTGCTATGTGGCATTTGATAGTGTTTTTTCCCCAGTTCTTTCTATTAGTGTAAACATTTTATATTCTTTCAAATATAAATATATATATATATATATATATATATATATATATATATATATATATATATATATATATATATATATATATACTGTTATTTAATCAATATTAATGGTGTCATTCAGGTTTCTGATCTATTAAGTAATCTAATTTTATTTCACTCATCTTCATATGTGCCTATATAATTGCATTGTATCATTGTAAATTGTATTATATTTAAAGGGATATTAAACTGCTGAGTACAACTACAGTAGCAGGTTAACACTCACTATGATATTGGGTTTTTTCACCCCTACCTTCAGCTGTCTTCAAAGTCATTCTCTTATTTTAACCCCTTGCAAGTATTAGTCGAGCTCTGCATCTTCACACTGTGTGCCGCCACCTTGGAGCTTATAATAATTATGTAGCTTTTAAACTGTGCAAATAACTTCAAAAATGTAACACTTCTGCTCTCTATTATGTGAGCTAAACTGAGTGCAAGGTATAGATTTTTTTTTTCTTTTTCGAAATTTCTTCACAAAATATGCATGACAAAAGCCCGTATACGGGCCGAAACGCGTAGTAGTTTTTCTTTTTCCCTTTTTTGACTTTTTTGGTTAATCTGTTTGCATGCCCCCAAGTGATGCCGACGTAACCAGTTATCGTCCAGGAATACCGGGGTTTATGCTGTAAGCTCTCTTCTCTTTTTATGGAGCTTACCTATACAGGTTTTCCACTGTGTCTTATTTGATGTTAATGTATGTGTAGGTTCTTAGAACCGAGGTATCTACCATTTTAATCTGATTTATTAAAAATTAAGTTTTAATATTCCCTGTAACACAAGGGAGCTAAGTGTGCACTCGTAAACTCGTATATGTCATTCCATTTGGAGTGATGATTTGTTTCTCCTAATAGCTGTGAAAAAGCCAGTAACATCACAGATCTCTTAAAGCGTACGGCTTATGTCACATGATCCAACAATATGTGAGCCCAGTATAAAATGCAGAGTTTTAGCAGTTGGATTCTGTAATGAGGCAAAATAAGAGAACAGCTTTAAAGAGAGTTGCAGGTACAGGAGGAAAGCAATAGTGCGGTGATAAGTAGTTGTACTCAGCAGTTTAATGTCCCTTTAAAACAAACACTGTTTTTGTACTACAGTTAACAATAAAATATTTTACCCAGGATTATTCTGTCTTACTATTATGTCTCTCTCTGTCCTTTTTCTAGACATGGCTGTCAACCTGCAGTTCAAAGTCTTACAGTCTGCTATTGAGTTTATAAAAACAACAGCAAACCAGGATTCTCAAGGTCTTGCAAGTTCCTTCCATTTCACTCATACGCCGCATCATGCAATTTACCAAAAGAGGAAAAGTATTGCTGGTTAGTACTGAACATTTGTAATGGTTGCAAATCAGAGGCAATGATAGTTCATTTAATTACAGTCTTTCAGTGCAACTTTATTAGCTCTGTGCATTCGTATCAGTCGTTATGATCCGAATGCGGAAAAAGGCGGCAGCTAGCATCATTCGAGTCTTTTTAGGACTGCATTTATTCTTGTGAAAGTCAAAACACACTGCAGATATTAGTGTGTTTCGCTTTCACAAGAATAAATGCGGCTCAGAAAAGAGCAGAATGACGCAAGCAGACGCCGCCTTCCGCATTTGGATCATAACGACTGATACGAATGCATAGAGCTAATAAAGTTGCACTGAAAAACTTTTTTCATAATGAATGACCCGAATGCACAGACCTAACTTTTATTATAGGAGAGTTGACATCTTAAACATTCTTGGATTTATCTTTTTAACAATTAAAGGAACATGTAACACCAATTTTTTTCTTTCATGATTTATACTAAGTGTAACGCATTGTGGAAATAAATAACCTAGCAGTTTATATTATACTATAATTGTTTTCATATTTGTTGTTAAGATATGATTGCCTTTAAAAATGCCCAGATTATGTATAGTTTTGTAAGCAGTTGTCTTTTCTTAAGTAAATATGGTTTTTGAATATTGCTTTTTTTTTGTTAAAATTATATATTGTTGTTCTTAATATTGTTATGATGATTATGATTTTATTCTTAAAGCTCTTTATATATAGTTTGATACATTCATGGGGTAGATTACAGTTCATATACTTACAAGTAAAATAAGGGTAGGTTACATTTGTGACAGTACATTATAAATACTACAATATTTAAGGGTCATGAAGCCAAGCATTTTTCTTTTATGATTCAGATAGAGCATACAATTTTAAAACATCTTAACAAATTCCTTTTTTTCTAATTGGCTTAGTTCTGTTGGTACCCTTTGTTCAAAAGTATACCGAGGTAGGCTTAGGAAGTGTGGGCTAGCTGCAGATTGGTGGCTGGACAAATATGCCTCTTGTCATGGAGTAACAATGTGGTCAGCTAGCTCCCAGTAATGCATTGCTACTTCTTCAACAAACAATACCAATAGAATGAAGCAAAACTGACAATAGAAATAAATTGAAAAGTTGTTTACAAATGTATGCACTATCTAAATCATGAAGGAAACATTTTGGGTTTCATGTCCCTTTAAAGGGACATAGAAGTGCAAAAAGCAAATGCTCTAATTTGTTAGACCATTTTATCATTGCACTATTGCTTGGTCAAAAGTTTCTGGCTCCTAAATTGATGGAGTGGCTCCTAGATTTTGAACAATTTTGCCAAGCGCTGCTCTACACCAGATGTATTAAGTTAAACAGATGTTTACATTACAGTAACAAACATGTTATGATTATTTGAAACAAAGGTTCAATTGCAATGAAAGATTGCATTATCCCACGCCTTCCAAGAAAGCACTTTTGCTCCTACGGACAGCTTCCGATGCTCCCATGTTACAATATATTAAGCCAAGAACCAACCTCTCCCACGTTCGTTGGATTCGCAGGATATGCATTTCCTGAAGAAACAGGTGTAGTAATGAGAAACAAGCTGTGCCAGCTGCCAAAAAAAAACCCAAAAACATTTCCGTAGAAATGTTTTTATTCACAAAATAATACTTGGATATCATATTAACTTTTTTTTTATTTTATATTTTCCAAATAAAATCTCCACTAATCTAACTAATATTCTGATTAAGATTTGAGGATTCATTTATCTATTCACTTTAAAGGGATACTAAACCCAAATTTTGTGTTTTATGATTCGTATAAAGCATGCAATTTTAAGCAACTTTCTAATTTACTCCTATTATACATTTTTCTTCGTTCTCTTGGTATCTTTATTTGAAATAGCAGGAATGAAAGCTTAGAAGCCGGCCCATTTTTGGATCAGAACCCTGGATAACACTTGCTGATTGGTGGCTACATTTAGCCACCAAGTGCTGAACCTAAAATGGGCCGGCTTCTGAACTTTCATTCCCGCTTTTCAAACAATGATACCAAGAGAACGAAGAAACATTAATAATTAAAAAACATAAGTAAGTTGCTTAAAATTGCATGCTCTATCCAAACCATGAAAGAAAGTTTAGTATTCCTTTAATAATTTCCTAGTAATGAGTTTTCTGGTATGTTTAACATACTTCATTCTGAGCTCACAATGCTGACCATATACTGTGATAAAATGTATACACAAGAAAGTGAAGCGTTCTCCCAGGAACGGAGAATTGCTCAGTTGCTTAATCTCTAGCGGGTCACCCGGGGTGAGCAACCTCTTTCACATAGGAGAACTTTCCGGAAGTATATCATCCCACCTAAAAAATAAAAAAAAAAGATAGTCCAGCCCCGAAATACCAGGCAAGAGAAATGGCAACCCCAAGCGATTGCCTCTGTCTTCTATATGTGAATGTGATAATAGTAATTTTAAATTAGGGCTGTCTGAACAACGTCCCATGAGTACAATGTCATGTGGCCCCCGACCACAGTGTGAGTAAATGGCCCTTCATACAAAATAGTTTGGGTGCTCTTGTCTTACATAGCCAGTAATTTGTGTAAGTACTGCATATGAATATATAGAATGCACAGATATTGCTCGTAAATTAAGTTTTTAAAAATGATGTGTACGTGTTTTTATTTTGAAGAAGGACAACCAGAAGGAGAATAGAAGGAAGGAAATAGTAACTGCTTAAATAAAACCACTTATTCATTGCTTTTCAGAAACTTTTTTCACACTGCATATATTCATATACAGTGCTTACTGTTTACCGTCCCTTTAAATTATATTGTGTGTGTATATAGAGTATGATATTCCTTTATTAATGACACTATTCATTTGCACCTTTTGCTAAATTTAAAAATCGTACAACATTTCATAAAGTAGTGTTTTTCTCTTAACAACATATTCAGAGCGCCTTAAACGAGCATTGTAATTAAATATGTATAGCAGAATCTGCTCAGCGGAGCGCTCTAGGTTTGTACATCCTCCAGTGATCAAAACGGGAGAGGGCGGGAACACATTCCCTTACTCACCAGTCTCTGGGTCATAGGTCAAGGCAGCTCATATCCAGCGTGACAACTCTGCACACGAATGTCAAACAGGATAAGTAGAAAACTGAAAGAGCGCACTTGGAAACCCAGAGGATAAAATATAAGCGTTTATTAGAAAATCCTTGTCAGGTAAAAAACCTACCTAACGAGGATTTTCTAATAAACGCTTATACGTATATTACCCTCTGGGTTTCCAAGTGCGCTCTTTCCGTTTTCTACTTATTCCGCATTGTAATTAAAACTTGTTCTTTCTTGCACATGAAAAAGCGTCAATTAAATAGGTTAAGCGGATTTTCTTCCACAAACAAAACAAACGGAAAAGCTGTTTAAATTGAAACTAGCATGTAATGCAAGGTTGTGTGTGCGACTTAGGTTACCCATTGCTGACTGGACTACTCCCCTATTTTTGCCAAAAAAATAAAATCCATTTTAAAACACCCTCCTTTACATGGAACAAAGGAATTATTTAAATGCATTGTTCCATTAATAGAATGCACTCTCAAAATTTTAATTTTAATAGTTTACTATTAACATTGATGCATACTTATTATTATTATTAATACATTAATATCCATTATCATGATATATCATGATAAATGGTATGAAGAATAAATTAATTTTTCTTAATATTAATCATCTTTTCATACTGAATTTACTTTTTAAAAGCTTTAAAAATAACATTGGGGTCTTAAGACTATTTTGTGAGTAATTTTCTTTTTACTATTTCAAGGGACAGTGCACTGTTTTCCCCCCACCTTTAATGTGTACCCAAAGATACATTTTACCTGCTAGAGTGTATTAAATTGTTTACAAATATAGCATTTACCATTATTTTGACTTTTGAAATAGCTACTTTTACCTGTTGTATACCCACCTAAAGTAAATATTTCATTACTGGTTATAGAAAGTTATGTAAACAAGATGGTTTGGAAGAAATTAGACACCCAGTGGGTAGTGGGACAGAGAGTTAATAAAATGTTCATTTTCCATCTTTATTTCTAATTATTTCTATTGGTTTCACTGTATATAGAGAGATAAGAAAAGGAAGATTCTGTGTAAACATAGCTAAGGAGGTCTACTGTCCCTGGTTGTAGTGTGGCTTCAACTAGCAGATATAGCTATTTCATATACAAAAATATACACAAAGGATCTATTTCTCATACATTTTAAACTGCAGCTGGTATAGCAAGTCATTGTAAACACATTAAGGGGAAACCAATTTTACAGTACACTGTCTCTTTAAGATACTACATACTTCAAGTGATATGTAAAGTATGTATAACATATTTACTAGAAAAATATCTGTAATAACCTTAATTAAACGTCTCTCTTCTAAAATGTTATATATATATATATATATATATATATATATATATATATATATAAATAATAAACCACATTATTATGGTCACTGAATATGTTCTACTAATTTTCACTTCATAGGTTCCCACAGACTGTCTCTTGCGCAATCTGACCCTTTACTAATGAAGATGCGCTCCGTCGCTAGCAATGAGCTCACAGTGATGATGCAAAGACGAATGAGTCAAGAAAACCCAATCAGGGCTTCTGAATCTGAGTTTGTTCAAAGACTTCAGAGGCTGACAGTTTTAGCTGTTAATCGTCTAATTTACCAAGGTAATAAATATGAAATCTCAATTTATATTGTGCTTTTAATGATATTAAAGGGACAGTCAAGTCCAGAAAAAACTTTCTTGTTTCAAATAGGGCATGTCATTTTAAACAACTTTCCAATTTACTTTTATCACCAATTTTGCTTTGTTCTCTTGGTATTCTTAGTTGAAAGCTAAACCTAGGAGGTTCATATGCTAATTTCTTAGACCTTGAAGGCCACCTCTAATCTAAATGCATTTTGATCATTTTTCACCACTAGAGGGCATTAGTTCACGTGTTTCATATAGATAACATTGAACTCACACACGTGAATTTACCATGGAGACAGCTCTCATTGGCTAAAATGCAAGTCTGTCAAAAGAACTGAAATAAGGGGGCAGTCTGCTGAGGCTTAGATACAAGGTAATTACAGAGGTAAAACGTATATTATTATAACTGTGTTGATTATGCAAAACTGGTAAATTGGTAATTAAGGGATTATCTATCTTTTAAAACAACAAAAATTCTGGTGTTTACTGTCCCTTTAACTTGTTTTTCCCTTTAATAAAACATAATAAAAAATAAAATGCAGTTGATTGCATCTGCTTCATCTGTTTTTTCATATACACTTGTTTAAATGTAAATAAAGAAGTTGCATTTTATTATTCTTCACTGGATAGTAAAGTCTATTGTTTATGTAGGCATAACATATATCTGCATTTAAAGTGAAAGTCAACCCTTGCGTTTAACATACTTCATGCAGAAAGCTCCTTTATTTGTTTCAATTGATCGCCGCTCTGAGCTGCTTAGGCAGCCCACGGCAGGTTGTTGTTTGGCTTTAGAGGTGACGCGGTAAATCCATCGTAGTGCCTTTGGGCAACGGCTTTCCCGCGTGCTATTTGCTAAGAGGTGAAAACGTCACCTGTTAACAAAACAGCGGTCTGCCGTGGGTTGCCTTAGCAACTAGGAGCGGCGATTGCTTGAAACAAATAAAGAAACTTTCTGCATGAAGTATGTTAAACTTCATGAATGAAAGTCCCTTTTGTTTGTTTCAATAGTCAATCCTAGCGTTTCACAAGCACTAGGGTTGATTTTCACTTTCAGGATTGCATGACGCAATAAATCTTTTAAAATCAGAGCTCGGCAGCATGACTTATGGGAAGGTACCCATACAGGGTGCAGCCTCTTTTAGCCCATTTGTGCCTTTTACAGAGTGGAACTTTCCATGCCGTCAGGGCTGGATTTATAATTAGGCAGAATAGGCATGTGCCTACAAGCACCCTCCATATAGGGTCTGCACCATATTATCGATGCTATTATATGTTAAAAGAATTTGATATTTTGTTAAAGGGACATGAAACCCACATTTTTTTCTTTAATTTTTCAAATAGAGAAAACTATTTTAAAAAAGTTTCCAATTTACTTCTGTTATCAAATTTGCCTTGTTCACATGTTGTTCTTTGTTGAAGAGATCTCTAGATAGGTAGCATGCACATGTCTGCACTACATGACAGGAAATAGTGCTGTCATCTAGTGCTCATGCTAATGTATAACATTGTTGTAAAACTGCTGTCATATAGTGCTGCAGACACGTGCACACTCCTGAACTTCCCTTCCTGCTTTTCAACAAAGGATAACAAGAAAATGAAGACATTTTGATAATAGAAGTACTTTGGAAATAAAGTTGTTTAAAATTGTGTGTTCTATCTGACTCATGAAAGAGAAAATATTGAGGGTTTATGTCCCTTTAAAAAGACACTGACGTTTCCCCCACCCGTTATTGACTGAGTTTGAAGGATCGTTCTCTCGCTGATGGAAAGCTACAATACTGACTCTAATCCTGTTCATTACAATAAAGTTAGTTGTACCTCACAAACTTTGAATTTCTAAACCAGGGAACGTGAGTAAGAGGGCCAGACTTTATCAGAGGAAAAAACAGGATAACCTTTCAGAGCACTCAGATTATATTGCATTAAATTACTACCAAATCCAAGCAGAATAAGTTGAGAATTTAAATCTTAGATATTGAAAGTTCTAGTAAACATTGTAATGGGATTGCAGAATGATGAATGATAAAGAAACAGGATACAGTGCAGCTTTATACATTTAAGAACAATTAACAGATATATTTCTTTCTAATGACACGATGAGTCCACGGATCACCTAATTACTATTGGGAATATCACTCCTGCCCAGCAGGAGGCGGGGCTTGCTGAGGCGGCAATCACTGTTGCGCGCCATTTGTATCCTTCACTTCCGGATCGGAGTTGTGACTAAACAGCTGAGTTTTCAGACGCAGGGAATCACAAGATAAGCGCTTAAGACTAATCCGGACAGCTTTTCACTGTGATCCTAAGACGAGTCTGTTTTAAAGACAAAAGTAACGTCTTTTTGTATTTTCATTTTATCAAAAATATAAGTTTATTTAGGGGTAATTTGTTGCATTGTGAGTTAAGATGGACCAAGAGGCTCTGCAAAATGTTACATGTTTATGTTTTGATGCTAATGTTGAACCACCAATCCCTTTCTGTTCCTCATGTATTGAGAGAACTTTAAGTTACAGTGATAGACTTTTTTCTGAGCCAATATTGTCTAAAAAGTCTAATGACAATGTTTCAATATATGCCGCAGCTTTCTCCTCAAGTGTCACAACTTTTATCGCCCACACATGCAGTGCCCTGCGCTTCTTCTCTAACTTCACCTGGAGTTACGTTGCAAGACATCGCTTCCCTCATGTCCTCTGCGGTTTCTGATGCGTTGTCTGCTTTTCCCATGCTGCAGGGAAAGCGCAAGAGGAAAAATTAGACATTCAGTAAGTGAGGTTACTGATGCAGTTGTTGCTATTTCGAATGCCCCCTCCCAGAGGCTTGAGGAGGAGGATACTTCGGTAGCATCTGAGTGTGAAATCTCAGATTCAGACAGTGTAATTCCTTCTGCTGATACTGAAGTTGAATCTTTCAGGTTTAAACTAGAACACCTCCGTCTGTTACTTAAGGAGGTTTTAGCTACACTGGACGACACCAACACCACGGTCGTAGTTAATCCTAAGAAATCCAGTAAGCTAAACAAATATTTTTATGTACCTTCCATGGTGGAGGTTTTTCCTGTACCAGATCGAGCTACAGAGATTATTGCTAGGGAATGGGAGAGACCGGGTATCCCTTTTCCCCCATCCCCTATATTTAAAAAGATGTTTCCTATAGCGGACTCTATCAAGGAGTCTTGGCAGACAGTACCCAAGGTGGAAGGGGCAATTTCCACTCTGGCTAAGAGGACTACTATTCCCATAGAGGATAGTTGTTCTTTTAAAGATCCTATGGACAAAAAATTAGAGGGGTTACTCAAGAAGATGTATGTACTCCAGGGTTTACAAGGCGCCATCCTTTAAACAAGCAAGATCCCACACGGAAATGTTGTTGTCTTTCCTACGATCTCACGGATGGAAGGTAAATTTGGAAAATAGCTCCTTAGTTCCAAATACAAGGGTAATTTTATTGGGAACAATAATAGATTCCTTATCAATGAAGATTTTTCTGACAGAAGTCAGGAAATCAAAGATTTTTCTTTAGTCCTCTCCTCGGCCATCAGTGGCTCAGTGCATGGAGGTAATCCGTCTGATGGTAGCGGCAATGGACATCATCCCATTCACCCGTTTCCACCTCAGACCTCTGCAGTTAAACATGCTCAGTCAGTAGAACGGAGATGATGAACTGTCTCCGCGAATACAGCTGGAGCAGGAGACAAGGGATTCTCTTCTTTGGTGGTTGTCTCAGGATCATCTCTCCCAGGGAACCTGCTTTCGCAGACCCTCTTGGGTGATTGTGACAACAGATGCCAGCCTTCTAGGATGGGGAGCAGTCTGGGGCTCTCTAAAGGCTCAGGGAACTTGGACTCGGTGGGAGTCTGTTCTGCACATAAACATTCTGGAGCTGAGAGCAATCTTCAATGCTTTTCTGGCCTGGCCTCAGTTAGCCTCGGCCCTGTTCATCAGGTTCCAGTCGAACAACATAACTTCAGTGGCTTTCATCAACCATCAGGGAGGAACTCGGAATTCCTTGGCCATGACAGAGATAGCCAAGATAATTCAGTGGGCGGAGACCCACAATTGCTGTCTGTCGGTGATCCACATCCCAGGAGTGGACAATTGGGAGGCGGACTTCCTGAGCAGGTAGACCTTTCACCCGTGGAAGTGGGAACTCCATCAGTTAGTGTTTTCCAGCCTGATTCTCAAATGGAGTCAGCCGGAATTGGATCTCATGGCATCTCGGCAGAATGCCAAGCTACCGAGGTACAGGTCGAGGTCAAGGAACCCTCAGGAAGTACTGATAGACGCCCTGGCGGTACCTTGGAATTTCAGTCTTGCATACCTATTTCACTCTTCTACCTCGGGTCATTGCTCGAATCAAGCAGGAGAGGGCGTCGGTGATCCTCATTGCACCGGCGTGACCTGGTGGACATGTCATCCCTTCCATCTTGGAGACTTCCGTTGAGGAAGGACCTTCTTCTTCAAGGGCTCTTCCTCCATCCAAATCTAGTTTCTCTGAAGCTGACTGCTTGGAGATTGAACGCTTCATTTTATCCAAGTCTGGATTTTTGGAATCGGTCATTGAGACCATGATTCAGGCTCATAAACCTGTGACTAGAAAGATTTACCACAAAATATGGTGTAAATGTCTATATTCGTGTGAATCCAAGGGCTACTCTTGGAGTAGAGTTAGGATTCCTAGAATTCTTTCCTTTCTCCAAGAAGGTTTGGAGAAGGGTTTATCAGCAAGTTCACTAAAGGGTCAAATATCTGCCTTGTCTATTTCTCTTGTAAGGTGTATCCAGTCCACGGATTCATCCATTACTTGTGGGATATTCTCCTTCCCAACAGGAAGCTGCAAGAGGGTCACCCACAGCAGAGCTGTCTATATAGCTCCTCCCCTAACTGCCACCTCCCAGTCATTCTCTTGCAGCTCTCGACAAGGGAAGTAGCTAGAGAGATGTGGTGCATTAATGTAGTTTATCTTCAATCAAAAGTTTATTATTTTCAAATGGTACCGGAGTTGTACTATTTTGGCCTCAGGCAGAAAGTTGAAGAAGAGTCTGCCTGTGGTTTTTGATGATCTTAGCGGTTTGTAACTAAGATCCACTGCTGTTCTCACACATAACTGAAGAGATGGGTAACTTCAGCTGGGGGAATAGCCTTCAGGGTCTCCTGCTCTGAGGTATGTGCAGTTTTAAATTTTTCTAGAGAGATGATAAGCTAGAAAATGCTGACAATACCGGATTTATTTAAGATAAGCCTTATTACAGTGATTTAATAACGACTGGTATCATGCTTGCTGTAAAGGGTAATATTTTTGTTATTTACTCCCATTACTGAATAGATATAACTTTTGCTTGAGGTATATAAACGTTTATTACATATTGGTGATAAAACTTTATTCTGGGGCCCAGTTTTTCCACATGGCTGACTAGATATTACCCAGGGATAGTTTTTTAAGGTTGGGAGGGGCCTATTTTCACAGTAGTTTTTGCAGCTTGAGACATCCAGCTTCCCTGAAGGAGTCCCCTGAACATATAGGACCTCTCTAAAGGGTTTTTGTGCCGTTGTATGGGCAGGTAGGGCCACAGCAGAGCTGTGGCAGTTGGTTGTGACTGTTTAAAAACGTTTATATTGTTTTTTTGATCCGTTTTTGAAACTAAGGGGTTAATCATCCATTTGCAAGTGGGTGCAATGCTATTTCAGTCTATTATACACACTGTAAAAATTTCGTAAAATTTACTGCTTTTTTCACTGTTTTGCAGTTTCTGTGATTGTTTTTTTCTCTTAAAGGCACAGTACCGTTTTTATTTTTTGCTTGTTAACAGTTATTAAAGTGTTTTCCAAGCTTGCTGTTCTCATTACTAGTCTGTTTAAACATGTCTGACTTAGAGGAAACTCATTGTTCATTATGTTTAGAAGCCATTGTGGAACCCCCAAATGCACTGATTTTACTATAGATTACAAAGACCATATTCTGGCTTTAAAAAATGTATCACCAGAAGAAATTGACAAGGAGGAAGTTATGCCGTCTAACTCTCCCCACGTGTCAGAACCTATAAATCCCGCTCAGGGGACGCCAAGTACATCTAGCGCGCCCATTGCGTATACCTTGCAAGACATGGCGGCAGTTATGAATCATACCCTTACAGAGGTATTATCTAAACTGCCAGGATTGCATGGAAAGCGAGACAGCTCTGGGACTAGAATAAATACAGAGCTCTCTGACGCTTTAGTGGCTATGTCTGATACACCCTCACAATGTACTGAAGCTGAAGCAGGGGAGCTTCAATCTGTGGGTGATTTTTCTAATTCAGGGAAGATACTTCAACCTGATTCTGATATGGCTACATTTAAATTTAAGCTTGAGCACCTCTGCGTATTGCTCAGGGAGGTCTTAGCAACTCTGGACGACTGTGACGCTATTGTAGTCCCAGAGAAATTATGTAGATTGGATAAATACTATGCAGTACCTACTTACACTGATGTTTTTCCAATCCCTAAAAGGTTTTCTGAAATTATTACTAAGGAATGGGATAGACCAGGTGTACCGTTCTCTCCCCCTCCTGTTTTTAAAAAGATGTTTCCGCTACACGGGACTTTTGGCAGACGGTCCCTAAGGTGGAGGGAGCAGTTTCTACTTTAGCGAAGCGTACCACTATCCCTGTCGAGGACAGTTGTGCTTTTCTAGATCCAATGGATAAAAAATTAGAGGGTTACCTTAAGAAAATTTTTATTCAACAAGGTTTTATTCTCCAGCCTCTTGCATGCATTGCCCCAATCACTGCTGCTGCGGCTTTCTGGTTTGAGTCTCTAGAGGAGGCTCTACAGGTTTAAACCCCGTTGGAAGATATTATTGACAAGCTTAAGACTCTTAAGCTAGCCAATTCATTTGTTTGTGACGCCATTGTTCATTTAACCAAGCTAACGGCTAAAAATTCAGGTTTTGCTATTCAGGCGCGTAGGGCGCTATGGCTTAAATCCTGTTCAGCTGACGTGACTTCAAAGTCTAAACTTCTCAACATTCCCTTCAAAGGACAGACCCTATTCGGGCCTGGACTGAAGGAGATCATTTCTGACATCACTGGAGGAAAAGGTCACGCCCTTCCTCAAGATAGGTCCAACAAATTAAGGACCAAACAGTCTAGTTTTCGGCCCTTTCGAAACTTCAAGAGTGGCGCAGCTTCAACTTCCTCTAACACAAAACAAGAGGGAACTTTTGCCCAGTCTAAGCCAGTCTGGAGACCTAACCAGGCTTGGAACAAGGGGAAACAGGCCAAAAAGCCTGCTGCTTCCTCTAAGACCGCATGAAGGAGCAGCCCCCGATCCGGAAACGGATCTAGTAGGGGGCAGACTCTCTCTTCGCCCAGGCTTGGGCAAGAGATGTCCAGGATCCCTGGGCATTGGAAATTGTGTCCAAGGGTTATCTTCTGGAATTCAAGACCTCTCCCCCAAAAGGGAGATTTCATCTCTCACTTTTATCTGCAACCCAGATAAAGAGAGAGGCATTCTTACATTGTGTTCAAGACCTCCTAGTTATGGGAGTGATCCACCCAGTTCCGCAGGAGGAACAGGGACAGGGCTTCTATTCAAATCTGTTTGTAGTTCCCAAAAAAGAGGGAACATTCAGACCAATCTTGGATCTCAAGATCTTAAACAAATTTCTTAGAGTCCCATCCTTCAAGATGGAGACTATTCGAACCATCCTTCCTATGATCCAGGAGGGTCAATATATGACTACCGTAGACTTAAAGGATGCTTATCTTCACATCCCGATACACAAAGATCATCATCGTTTTCTCAGGTTTGCCTTTCTACACAGGCACTACCAGTTTGTGGCTCTTCCCTTCAGGTTGGCCACGGCACCAAGAATCTTTACAAAGGTTCTAGGGTCCCTTCTAGCGGTCCTAAGGCCGCGGGGTATAGCAGTAGCCCCTTACTTAGACGACATTGTCTGTCCCTCCCGTATGATCTGTGTCCTCTAGCTTGGGTATTGATTCCCAATAGTAATTAGATGATCCGTGGACTCATTGTGTCATTAGAAAGAAAACAAAATTATGCTTACCTGATAAATTTATTTATTTCTTGACACAAGTCCACGTCCCGCCCTGTTATTTAGACAGGTTGTTGGTATATTATAAACTTCAGACACCTCTGCACCTTGTTGCTTTCTTTCTCTCCTTTACTTCGGTCGAATGACTGGGGTTAGAGGGAGGGGAGGTGATATTTGACAGCTTTGCTGTGGTGCTCCTTGCAGCCTCCTGCTGGGCAGGAGTGATATTCTCAATAGTAATTATATTATCTGTGTACTCATTGTGTCAAGAAATAAATAAATTTATCAGGTAAGCATAAATTTTGTTTTTATAGTTGACATTATTAATCAGTAGCTCTTTTTAACCATCCGTCTGTGTCTCATTAAAGGGATAGTATAGTTCTCTTGATATCTTTATTTTACAAAGGTAGAATGTAAGCTTAGAAGCCAGCCCATTTTTGGTTCAGCATCTGGATAGCGCTTGCTGATTAGTGTCTAAATGTAGCCATCCAATCAGCAAGCGCTATCCAGGTTCTGAACCAAAAATGGGCTAGCTTCTAGACTTACTTTCCAGCTTTTTTAAATAAAGATACCAAGAGAACAAAGAAAAATTTATAATAGGAGTAAATTAGAAAGTTGCTTAAAATTGCATGCTCTGTCTGAATCATGGACGTTTATTTTTGACTAGACTATCCCTTTAAGGGATATAAAAGACTCATGGCTGGTGCAGCAATTTTTGTCCACCCAGATGAATATTACCTCACCCTTGACAAATCTCATACCCTTCCCGCTTTTTTATAAATTTATAAATAGTAAATTAGCTTAATTAAAATTTAGTTTTAATTGATATTTAGATATAGAGAATATATATTACCTTTACTCCACAACAACCTTGATATCTCTCTATCTATCTATCTATCTATCTATCTATCTATCTATATATATATATATATATATATATATATATCTCACCACCTATGTATGGATGAATGGATATGTTGGCGCTTCCCTCTCCCAAGCTATGATGAATCCCCAACCTTACTTGAAGGCTCAAGAAAAACTCATAATAGTGATGTACCAAAAATACCTGGAGGGCGATACTCACGAGATCCACTATGTAAAAGATGTATTGCTCCAAACAAACATTAGAAGAGTCCACAGTAACGAATATCAAGTGCAAATTAAAAAGCTGTGTCTTTAATAATTTTTCTCTTGTTAAAGTGAGGGTAAAGTTAACAACACTCGTTCACTTTATATTATAGCCTTTTTTAAAATAGGGCTAGTTTCATTCATCCTATTTTTTATATTGTATTATATAATGCTGTTTTTAACCTTTTACACAGCCGATGATGATAATCTTTACTCCGCTCGCCATTTTGTCAAATTGATTGACAGGCGAGTGATATTTGATCCTCCAATGCTCTTTTTCCCCTTAAGGGGTTCAACCCATTCTTTGCAACATCATGCGAATGCTAAGCGCATGTGTTAAACCCGTATTAGCATAATTTATTCTCCATGCTCGTTCATGAGACACGCATGCTCCGTAGATCTCATCTGTATGATTGATTTAGTGCAGATACCAATATTCTTTTAGAGCTGACTCTCAGTGGTATTAGAGTATCAGAAGAAGTGTAGAGTGGACAGCTTGTACATCTATGTTGGTAAGGATACACAAGCATAGGTGCAATCTGTGTGAGATGAAACAATGTCCAATGCTCAGTGAAGTAAGTTAGCGCTGTTGACTTATAGGGTAAATAGGAATCAGGTAGTACTGTCACTTTAGGGGACGTGATACTGTTACAGCAAGTTGATGGAAATTCAGACAGAGCTGTGAAGGAGTAGCAGCAGGAAAACTCTTACTGTAGTTGCTCCGCAGATAGTTAGTCTCACATGGAGGATGGTGACGTCACAGAGTGGGTGGAGTCAAACCCGCTGATTGGAGCAGGGCTTGTGTCCATTAAACAACAATACTTCTACAACCGGGTAATCTTGATGCTGAAATTCCCACAAGAAGCAGGTATGGGTGAGGAGGGGTAGCAGCCAAGGTTCCTTCCGAATGAAGAGTGATGTTGTGATATGTTACCAGTTGGTGCTTATGCGGTAACAGGTCCGTGAGAGCTGAGCTGCTGTAGGAAATTGGGGAGAAAGGTACAGAGTCTTTATGTCTGTATGGTATATGAGGATGGTAAATCCGTAAATGGGAAAACAACTTGCTGGTGTTACTGTTAGGCAATTTGCTAACAGATATCCAAAGTTTGACTCTCCCAAATAGCGTAGACAGACAGGACAAGGAAGGTGTAGCAAATAAGAATCTGACACAATGAATGAATATAGTAATTCATTGAATACTATGCTTCAAAGGGTATTGGCGCATGCGCAGTTCAAGTGATCATCATGAACGCGCTTCTGAGCGACGTAGAGAGTGGGTGGGACCGCTCAAGAAGACAAACACAGGAGAACACGGAAGTATGGGTTGGGAGGAGTCGGCAAGTAGACGCTACATGATTTAAAATATAAATAGTATAAAAACTATAGGTGTAACATAAAAAAAAGTTAGCGACTGCATTAATGTACTATTGGTAAATGCTTAGGTGTCTTCTATAACATTTAACTTTACCTTCACTTTAAGTGTATCCAGTCCACGGATCATCCATTACTTGTGGGATATTCTCCTTCCCAACAGGAAGTTGCAAGAGGATCACCCACAGCAGAGCTGCTATATAGCTCCTCCCCTCGCTGCCATATCCAGTCATTCTCTTGCAACTCTCAACAAAGATGGATGTAGTAAGAGGAGAATGGTGTATTATAGTTAGTTTTTTAACTTCAATCAAAAGTTTGTTATTTTTAAATGGTACCGGAGTGTACTGTTTCATCTCAGGCAGCATTAGAAGAAGAATCTGCCTGTGATTTCTATGATCTTAACAGAAGTAACTAAGATCCACTGCCGTTCTCACATATTCTGAGGAGTGTGGTAACTTCAGAGGGGGAATGGCGTGCAGGTTTTCCTGCAATAAGGTATGTGCAGTTAATATATTTCTAGGGATGGAATTTGCTAGAAAAATGCTGCTGATACCGGATTAATGTAAGTTAAGCCTTAAATGCAGTGATAGCGACTGGTATCAGGCTTATTAACAGAGATACATACTCTTATAAAAGTGTAATATAAAACGCTTGCTGGCATGTTAATCGTTTTTATATATGTTTGATGACAAAACTTATTGGGGCCTAGTTTTTTTCCACATGGCTGGCTTGATTTTTGCCTAGAAACAGTTTCCTGAAGCTTTCCACTGTTGCAATATGAGTGGGAAGGGCCTATTTTAGTGCTTTTCTGTGCAGTTAAAAATACTGACAGAGACAATCAGCTTCCCTCTGCATGATACAGGACATCTCTGAAGGGCTCAAAAGGCTTCAAAGTCGTGTTTGAGGAGGGTAACAATCACAGTAGACTGTGGCAGTTGTTGTGACTGTGTTTAAAAAACGTGTTTGTAATTTATTATTCTGTTTTTGTTATTAAGGGGTTAATCATCCATTTGCAAGTGGGTGCAATGCTCTGCTGACTTGTTACATACACTGTAAAAATTTTGTTAGTGTAACTGCCTTTTTTCACTGTTATTTCAAATGTTGTCAAAATTTGTTTCTCTTAAAGGCACAGTAACGTTTTTTATATTGCTTGTTAACTTGCTTTAAAGTGTTTTCCAAGCTTGCTAGTCACATTGCTAGTCTGTACAAACATGTCTGAAACAGAGGATACTTGTTTATTATGTTTAAAAGCCATGGTGGAGCCCCATAGGAGAATGTGTACTAAATGTATTGATTTCACCTTAAACAGTAAAGATCAGTCTTTATCTATAAAAGAATTGTCACCAGTGGGGTCTGTCGAGGGGGAAGTTATGCCGACTAACTCTCCCCACGTGTCGGACCCTTCGCCTCCCGCTCAAGGGACGCACGCTAATATGGCGCCAAGTACATCAGGGACGCCCATAGCGATTACTTTGCAGGACATGGCTGCAATCATGAATAATACCCTGTCAGAGGTATTATCCAGATTGCCTGAATTGAGAGGCAAGCGCGATAGCTCTGGGGTTAGACGAGATACAGAGCGCGTAGATGCTGTAAGAGCCATGTCTGATACTGCGTCACAATATGCAGAACCTGAGGACGGAGAGCTTCAGTCTGTGGGTGACGTCTCTGAATCGGGGAGACCTGATTCAGAGATTTCTAATTTAAAATTTAAGCTTGAGAACCTCTGTGTATTGCTTGGGGAGGTATTAGCTGCTCTGAATGACTGTGACACAATTGCAGTGCCAGAGAAATTGTGTAGGCTGAATAAATACTATGCAGTGCCGGTGAGTACTGATGTTTTTCCAATACCTAAAAGGCTTACAGAAATTATTAGTAAGGAGTGGGATAGGCCCGGTGTGCCCTTTTTCCCCACCTCCTATATTTAGAAAAATTTTTCCAATAGATGCCACTACACGGGACTTATGGCAGACTATCCCTAAGGTGGAGGGAGCAGTTTCTACTTTAGCAAAGCGTACCACTATCCCGGTTGAGGACAGTTGTGCTTTTTCAGATCCAATGGATAAAAAATTAGAGGGTTACCTTAAGAAAATGTTTATTCAACAAGGTTTTATTTTACAGCCCCTTGCATGCATTGCGCCTGTCACTGCTGCGGCGGCATTCTGGTTTGAGGCCCTGGAAGAGGCCATCCATACAGCTCCATTGACTGAAATTATTGACAAGCTTAGAACTCTTAAGCTTGCTAACTCATTTGTTTCTGATGCCATTGTTCATTTGACTAAACTAACGGCTAAGAATTCCGGATTTGCCATCCAGGCGCGTAGGGCGCTATGGCTCAAATCCTGGTCAGCTGATGTGACTTCAAAGTCTAAATTACTCAACATTCCTTTCAAGGGGCAGACCTTATTCGGGCCTGGTTTGAAAGAAATTATTGCTGACATTACTGGAGGTAAGGGTCATACCCTTCCTCAGGACAGGGCCAAATCAAAGGCCAAACAGTCTAATTTTCGTGCCTTTCGAAATTTCAAGGCAGGTGCAGCATCAACTTCCTCTGCTTCAAAACAAGAGGGAACTTTTGCTCAATCCAAGCAGGCCTGGAAACCTAACCAGTCCTGGAACAAGGGCAAGCAGGCCAGAAAGCCTGCTGCTGCCTCTAAGACAGCATGAAGGAGCGGCCCCCTATCCGACAACGGATCTAGTAGGGGGCAGACTCTCTCTCTTCGCCCAGGCGTGGGCAAGAGATGTTCAGGATCCCTGGGCATTGGAGATCATATCTCAGGGATATCTTCTGGACTTCAAAGCTTCTCCTCCACAAGGGAGATTTCACCTTTCAAGATTATCTGCAAACCAGATAAAGAAAGAGGCATTCCTAAGCTGCGTACAAGATCTCCTTGTAATGGGAGTGATCCATCCAGTTCCGCGGACGGAACAAGGACAGGGGTTTTATTCAAATCTGTTTGTGGTTCCCAAAAAAGAGGGAACCTTCAGACCAATTTTGGATTTAAAGATCCTAAACAAATTCCTCAGAGTTCCCTCATTCAAGATGGAAACTATTCAAACCATTTTACCCATGATCCAAGAGGGTCAGTACATGACCACAGTGGACTTAAAGGATGCCTACCTTCACATTCCGATTCACAAGAATCATCATCAGTTCCTGAGGTTTGCCTTTCTAGACAGGCATTACCAATTTGTAGCTCTTCCATTCGGGTTGGCTACAGCCCCAAGAATTTTTACAAAGGTTGTGGGCTCACTTCTGGCGGTCCTAAGACCGCGAGGCATAGAGGTGGCTCCTTACCTGGACGATATCCTGATACAGGCGTCAAGCTTTCAAATTGCCAAATCTCATACAGAGATAGTTCTGGCATTCCTGAGGTCGCATGGGTGGAAAGTGAACAAAGAAAAGAGTTCTCTATCTCCTCTCACGAGGGTTTCCTTCCTAGGGACTCTAATAGATTCTGTAGAAATGAAAATTTACCTGACGGAGTCCAGGTTATCAAAACTTCTAAATGCTTGCTGTGTTCTTCACTCCATTCCGCGCCCCACGGTGGCTCAGTGCATGGAAGTAATCGGCTTAATGGTAGCGGCGATGGACATAGTGCCATTTGCGCGCCTGCATCTCAGACCACTGCAATTATGCATGCTCAGTCAGTGGAATGGGGATTACACAGATTTGTCCCCTCTACTAAATCTGGATCAGGAAACCAGAGATTCTCTTCTCTGGTGGTTATCTCGGGCCCATCTGTCCAAGGGTATGACCTTTCGCAGACCAGATTGGACAATTGTAACAACAGATGCCAGCCTTCTAGGTTGGGGTGCAGTCTGGAACTCCCTGAAGGCTCAGGTTTCATGGACTTGGGAGGAGAAACTCCTCCCAATAAATATTCTGGAGTTAAGAGCAATATTCAATGCTCTTCTGGCTTGGCCTCAGCTAGCAACACTGAGGTTCATCAGATTTCAGTCGGACAACATCACGACTGTGGCTTACATCAACCATCAAGGGGGAACCAGGAGTTCCCTAGCGATGTCAGAAGTCTCCAAGATAATTCGCTAGGCAGAGACTCACTCTTGCCACCTGTCAGCGATCCATATCCCAGGTGTAGAGAACTGGGAGGCGGATTTTCTAAGTCGTCAGACTTTTCATCCGGGGGAATGGGAACTCCATCCGGAGGTGTTTGCTCAATTGGTTCTCCGTTGGGGCAAACCAGAATTGGATCTCATGGCGTCTCGCCAGAACGCCAAGCTTCCTTGTTACGGATCCAGGTCCAGGGACCCAGAAGCGGCACTGATAGATGCTTTAGCAGCGACTTGGTTCTTCAACCTGGCTTATGTGTTTCCACCGTTTCCTCTGCTCCCTCGTCTGATTGCCAAAATCAAACAGGAAAGAGCATCGGTGATATTGATAGCGCCTGCGTGGCCACGCAGGACCTGGTATGCAGACCTAGTGGACATTTCATCCTTTACACCATGGACTCTGCCTCTGAGACAAGACCTTCTAATACAAGGTCCTTTCAATCATCCAAATCTACTTTCTCTGAGACTGACTGCATGGAGATTGAACGCTTGATCCTATCAAAGCGTGGCTTCTCCGAGTCAGTAATTGATACCTTAATACAGGCACGAAAGCCTGTCACCAGGAAAATTTACCACAAGATATGGCGTAAATATCTTCATTGGTGTGAATCCAAGAATTACTCATGGAGTAGGGTTAGGATTCCTAGGATATTGTCTTTCCTCCAAGAGGGTTTGGACAAAGGATTATCAGCTAGTTCTTTAAAGGGACAGATTTCTGCTCTGTCTATTCTTTTACACAAGCGTCTGGCAGAAGTTCCAGACGTTCAGGCATTTTGTCAGGCTTTAGTTAGAATTAAGCCTGTGTTTAAACCTGTTGCTCCTCCATGGAGCTTAAACTTGGTTCTTAAAGTTCTTCAAGGGGTTCCGTTTGAACCCCTTCATTCTATTGATATCAAACTTCTTTCATAGAAAGTTCTTTTTCTGATGGCTATTTCCTCGGCTCGAAGAGTCTCTGAGTTATCTGCCTTACATTGTGATTCTCCTTATCTGATCTTTCATTCAGATAAAGTTGTTCTGCGTACAAAACCTGGGTTTTTACCTAAGGTGGTTTCTAACAAGAATATCAATCAAGAGATTGTTGTTCCATCATTATGTCCTAATCCTTCTTCAAAGAAGGAACGTCTTTTGCATAATCTAGACGTAGTCCGTGCCTTGAAGTTTTACTTACAGGCTACTAAAGATTTTCGCCAAACATCTAACCTGTTTGTTGTTTACTCTGGACAGAGGAGAGGTCAGAAGGCCTCGACAACCTCTCTTTTTGGCTTCGGAGTATAATCCGTTTAGCCTATGAGACTGCTGGACAGCAGCCTCCTGAAAGGATTACAGCTCATTCTACTAGAGCTGTGGCTTCCACTTGGGCCTTTAAAAATGAGGCCTCTGTTGAACAGATTTGCAAGGCTGCAACTTGGTCTTCCCTTCATACTTTTTCCAAATTTTACAAATTTGATACTTTTGCTTCTTCGGAGGCTGTTTTTGGGGAAAGGTTCTACAGGCAGTGGTTCCTTCCGTTTAAGTTCCTGCCTTGTCCCTCCCATCATCCGTGTACTTTAGCTTTGGTATTGGTATCCCACAAGTAATGGATGATCCGTGGACTGGATACACTTAACAAGAGAAAACATAATTTATGCTTACCTGATAAATTTATTTCTCTTGTAGTGTATCCAGTCCACGGCCCGCCCTGTCCTTTTCAGGCAGGTCTATATTTTAATTAAACTACAGTCACCACTGCACCCTATGGTTTCTCCTTTTCTCGGCTTGTTTCGGTCGAATGACTGGATATGGCAGCGAGGGGAGGAGCTATATAGCAGCTCTGCTGTGGGTGATCCTCTTGCAACTTCCTGTTGGGAAGGAGAATATCCCACAAGTAATGGATGATCCGTGGACTGGATACACTACAAGAGAAATAAATTTATCAGGTAAGCATAAATTATGTTTTTTTCACTTTTTCAGTCATTATATTTTACTATCTCCATGCGTATCGGTGGCAACAACCGCCTTTCTCCAGAGCTAATTAAAAAAATGTCAAAAGTTTGAATCTTCTAACTTTAATGTGCAACAATACATCTTTTACACATGGGGATCTCTTCCTTCTGGTATTCTTAGTATCAGAAGTTACATCACTATAGAGTTTTCTTTTCCTCAAGCATGCAAGTAAAGTCAGAATTCATCACTGCTTGGGAGATCATAAAATGGAAAGAGGGAGAGTCCCCTGGTGGCAGCATCCTCCCTGAAGGGAAGTTACATTTTTGTATCATGTTTTGTTTGTTGTACTGACCACCTATGTCTGCCTTATGGAAACACCATAAAATGACTTGTATGATAACAAGAAGCAGCTTGAATGGTTATATGTTAGGTAAGATTTACTTCACTTTAAGTAAATCTTTGAGTTATGCAAGTCTATTTGAGTTCCTAAGCTTTTTTTGGGATCTCATGAGATTTCATAATAATCTTCCTTAAACTGAATAGGGAAATAACATGACTGTGCCTGCACATGCGAGATGCACGCTCCCTTGCAAGTCCTGGGACTAGAATCCTGATTGGCTGCTTAAGGTTCCTTTACAATGGGATGTAAATACTTTGGAAATTTTGAGGTTAATATCTTCCTTTTTTACGTAGAGATGTTCATGTGATATTTTTACAGCTATTCTGCATCACTTTCAAGTGCTTCAACATTTTGGTATCATTTCACTTTAAGGCAGAATTTGATATGTTTGTTATGGTTCACAATAAAGTAATACAAACTTGATTGAAGATTCTCCATTTCCACTTATTATATTTTAGGGCGTAAATCTGTTTCCATAATATTCACTGACTAGAATGCATGTTTGTGTCAACCTGAATACATATGTACTACTGTGGTATTAGACGCACATTATGTGTGATTTCAAATGATAATTTGATTGCATGTTTTTGTTTTTTTTGTTTTTAATGACTGCTCGAGAATTATTATTTTTTTCCATTTACCTCTGTTTGGTTTAAATTACGACTTATGGGTTCACCAATTTTTTATTATTTTATTTGTTTTTATTGTACTGAGAGAGTAAAGAATATCTTGCATCAAGAATGTCCAGGAATGAAGTGATTAGAACCATAAACATATGAATTTGATGGGGAAATGTCAGATATTTCTATATCTTTTTTTATTTTGTTAACTATTGGGTAGTTACTGTAC
Source organism: Bombina bombina (assembly GCF_027579735.1). NCBI lineage: Eukaryota > Metazoa > Chordata > Amphibia > Anura > Bombinatoridae > Bombina > Bombina bombina. The sequence goes on along the minus strand of NC_069502.1, from coordinate 763,359,793 downwards.
ATGTTTAGATACACTTCAAAGCTTGAAGTGCTGTTCTGTTCAACAAATTAAAAAAAATAAAAATAATAGGTATTCGAAAAATTGTAGTTGGGTTCATAATCATTGTATTAATTAAGAAAATAGTGTTTTTCCCCACACCTTCATTTATGATTGGAGCTAAAACCAAATAAATGTACATTTTATATTGTCATACAGTATTATTCTCTAATTGACCCTAGGTCTTATAATGTTCCATTTTCTCTTTTTACATAGATATTAATGAAGACTGCCTTGTTGACCTGAGTGCATCAGATACCTCGGAGAAAAGGATGTTTTCTGGATCACAGTTTGAATCTTCAGAAGAAGAGATGCAATCAGATCTTTCCAACATAAAAATTAAGTTTCAAAATGAACTTTTTAAAACTATGATCGAGGGAATTAAACTCTCTCTGGTATGTATATCTTAGTTTTCTAGTTAGAAACTATTTTTTTTTCATACTGTAATAATTTATAATCCCCCTGTTCAATTTTCAAATTAGCTTGAGGAACAAAAATGAATAAACATATTTTTTATATTTTATCTTATTCTAATATATTTTGATCATAACTTTTATTGATGCGTGTACAGGGTGGAGGTAGGAGCAGTTCCCCCAAACAGCAGTGGAAAACAATACTCTGGTCTTGTAAAGACACTTTTCGAGTTCAGCTTGGTAGACTCATTGTTCATCTTTTATCGCCTTCGCAACCAATTGAAGGAAGAAAACAAGCTCTGGAAATGGTCAATGAATCAAAGAATCAAGATATTCTACGAGAATGCCTTAGCCCGGGTTTGCAGGTAAGTTATGTGCTTTATACATAAGCACAGAAACACCTTTAATGAGTAAACATAGGCCCAGATTTTCAAATCTTTGCTGGCATGGAGAGAAATCATGGAAAATCTTTGGGATTTTTTTTAGACCTTGTATTGTAATGTAGGAGTCTTTGTTTCACATAAAGAACATTACATTCAACATAAACATTTCTCAAGTTAAATTTTGTGTTTCTAATTATTTTTTTAAGGGCCTCGCTGTACTGACGAGACTCCTTAGATCATCTCCCCTGAGCGGCGAGGTTTTGAATATTGGGCCCATAGTGAGATAACAATTAGCCATGAAAACCAATACTTCCCAGATACATTAATATTTTAAAACTTTGCCCTAGATAAATATATAGTATGTAAAGGTTTGCCCAAAAAGGAATCATTGAGTTTATGAGGCCCATTTATCAAGATCCAAATGGAGCTTGAAGGGCCGTGTTTCTGGCGAGTCTTCAGACTCGCCAGAAACAGCAGTTATGAAACAGTGGTCTAAAGACCGCTGCTCCATAACCCTGTCCGCCTGCTCTGAGCAGGCAGACAGGAATCGCCGGAAATTCAACCCGATCGAGTAAGATCGGGTTGATTGACACCTTCCTGCTGGCGGCTGATTGGCCGTGAATCTGCAGGGGGCGGCGTTGCACCAGCAGCTCACAAGAGCTGCTGGTGCAATGCTGAATACGGAGAGCGTATTGCTCTCCGCATTTAGCAAGGTCTGTCGGACCTGATCCACAATGTCAGATCAGGTCCAACAGACCTTTGATATATAGGCCTCTAAGCTAGAGGGCCTACATTCATATTCATATGTTTCATATAGATAACATTGTGACCACGCCCGTGGATTTACAAGTGAGAGGGCACTGATTGGCTAAATTCAAGTCTGACAAAAGAACTGAAATAAAGGGGCAGTTTGCAGAGGCTTAGATACAAGGTAATCACAGAGGTTAAAAGTATATAAATACTGTATAACTGTGTTGGTTGTGCAAAACAGGGGAATGGGTAATAAAGGGATTATCTATATTTGTAAACAATAACAATTCTGGCCGCGAGTCTGCAGGGGGCGGCGTTGCACCAGCAGCTCTTGTGAGCTGCTGGTGCAATGCTGAATATTTCTCTCCGTATTCAGCGATGTCTTGCGGACCTGATCCGCACTGTCGGATCAGGTCCACAAGACATTTGATTAATAGGCCCTCATTATGTGCTGACAAGCTGCGCTGACTGGGAATAAAAAGCAGCCTTGGAAGAATTTTCCATTCTATTTTCCATTGAGTCTGCAGAATGCACCAACCCTAATTTTCTCAAAGGGATTAATCGAATACTCCTTCACCCAATTTGTTTTCAGAATAAAAATGTCAGATTGTTGTTAAATAAGCAGTCTACAACCCAATTTTATCCATGACTCCCTTTCATGGTGTGAAAATGATTATTCAAATTGTGATCTAGAGAAGACACTAGAAACTATTTAAAGGAGGGTTACTAAATGGTACATGGTTTTAGAAGTAAAACTTACTTAAAGAAATACTTTGTAACATTAATAAATATATCTCAGAGGAAAAATGAAAATGTGATACAGCTGCATTACCTCACCAGCAGCACCACATTTTAAACTCCAGCTGCTTTAGCCCACCAGGAAATCTCTTGGTATCCTGGTAGGTCGATCCAGCCTTGCTGGCAAGTACATTACAAGTCTGTTGTGTGATATCTCATTTTCCTCTAAGCCAGTAGTGATAATATGGGCTCAAGTTAAATGAAATAGACTAAAGGGATTAAAAACCCAATTTTTTTTCTTTCATAAATCAGATAGAGCAGGTAATTTTAAGCAACTTTCTCATTTACAACTTTTTTCTTTTTTTTTTTTCGTTCTCTTGATATTTGAAAAAGCAAGAATGTAAACTTAAGAGCCGGCCCATTTTTGGTTCAGAACCCTGGGTACAATTAGCCTTCAATCAGCAAGCGCTATCCAGGTGCTGAACCAAAAATGAGCCGGCTCTTAAGTTTACGTTCTTGCTTTTTCAAATAAAGATAGCAAGAGAGAACAAAGAAAAGTTGATAACAGGAGTAAATTAGTAAGTTGCTTAAAATTGCATGCTCTATCTATATCATGAAAGAAAAAATGTGGGTTTAGTATCCCTTTTAAATTATATTTTATTACAGTTTTTTCTTATATGGACATGAATTTATATCCACGTATGTCTAACTATTGCCAATATTTTGTATTTTAGCATGGACCTAAGCTCGTCCTGTATTTGTATGAATTAATGCACGACCACAAAGAAGAGCTAACAAAAGAGGAGCAGGCTACTGCGGCAGCATTTTTAAGTGCACTAAAGTTGTCTGGCTATAAATGTATCCCTCCAAATGCTCCACCAAAGCCGGACTTAATAAAAGCTATCAAAGAGGTGCGGTAATAAGATCTTTAATGTATATGTATATATAATGAGTAATACACTTAGATGATAATGCAGTTTGGTCTTACAAGGCGCAATTTAGTAATTCACATATACCATATCATGTCCATACATATTAATTCATAACCGCTTTATACCTTATACAATTTTAATCAAACGATGATCATGGTTTGATGGGAACTAATGTATAGTACATCACACCAAGTTACTTTCTTTAAAGGGATACTAAACCCATATTTTTTTTCTTTTATGATTCAGATAGAGCATTCAATTTTAAGCAACTTTCGATTTTATTCCTATTAGCAATTTTTCTTCATTCTCTTGCTATCTTTATTTGAAAAAAGTAGGCATCTAAGCTAAAGGAGCAACCCAAGTTTAGGTTTAGAACCCTGCACAGAACTTGTTTATTGGTGGGTGCATTTAGCCACGAATCAGCAAGCACAACCCAGGTTGTGAACCAAAAATAGGCTGGCTTCTAAACTTACATTCTTGCTTTTTAAATAAAGATTGCAAGAGAATGAAGAAAAAGTGATAATAGAAGTAAATTAGAAAGTTGCTTAAAATTGCATGCTCTATCTGAATCATGAAAGAAAAAAAATTTAGGTTCATTGTCCCTTTAAGCCGGTCTCAAAGTACTGGCCCCTGTGCCATATGTGGCCCTCAAGATAGTTTTATCTGGCCCTCGCTTGTTAAATAGGTAAACTATTAATTTGGGCAGTAAGTTGTTTTTTTTTTAGGGTTCTAAGAAGTGTATCTAGTTGACGTTTTATACAGGCCCTCACAAGATAAACATAAAGACAAGTGTTGAGTGTAGACTCCCATTATGCACTGCTTGGATAATTGTCACTTTTTACATTATTCCATAAAGATCACTTTACTTGGCACTCACAAGATTAATATAGACAAGTGTATATGTCTATTGTGGGCTACAATTTCCACCATAAACTACTACTTGGGTAAATGTCACTTCCAGTTCTTAGTATATCCAGTTCCGGAGTTCAAGTGGCCCCCATGGGAGAAGAACACTTTGCCAGTTGCCCAAATATACATTGAGCTTGATACCCCTTCTTAAAGGGGACAATAAAGTCAAAATTAAACTTTCATGGTATCCAATCTACTGCTTTTATCAAATTTTCTTTGTTCTCTTAGTACCCTTGATTAAAGAGTTAACCTAGGTAGTCTCAAAGGAGCTCAGGAGCATGCATGTGTCTTTAGCCATCTGGTAGCAGTGCTGGCAACATTGTTTGTAGATATGTTATACATAGTTACAAACACTGCTGCTAATTTTGACTGTAATGTCCTGTTAAGTGTCATATTTACTGTTATCATTATACTGTTCATACTTTATGTGCATAAATATGTACTTGAATGTCTCTCAGGAGCAGAAAAAATATGAGAATGAAGAGAATACAAATAAAGCTGCCTGGAGGAAAACCATTTCAAATAACCAACAAAAGTAAGACACTTTCTTTTTATGCTGCAATTGTTTTTATAATTTATAACCATAGACTTTGTTTTGTAGTAAGAACAATTGAAAACAGTTCCCCCCCAAAAATGCTAATGCTTTAAACAGATGCATTTTATATTGTTAGAGTCTCAATCAAGTTCTACAGTGCTTTGCAATAAAGTATGAATTCATAAGATGTGTGATGAATTGAAAATACAGGTACAAAACCCATTATCCAAACTGCTTGGAACCGGAAAATGTTTGGATTTTGGAATATTTGTATATTTGCATCTGTAAAATGGGACAGTTCAACCCCTTCCTGCCGGGATTTATTTGTATACAAATCAGAAAAAAATTTAAATCATGTGATCGTTCATACGATCACGTGATTTCAATGATGGTATTGGGACAGAGGGAGTGCCTATGACGCTAGGCACGCCCTTTGCAGCCTGCTATCCCATTTAGGAAGGGGCAATGGTTTCAGGACAGCCAAATGGCTAGGCCGTTCCATGTCGTCCTAATGGCGCTAAAGCCAAGCGCAGTTAGAGCGGCATAGAATGTCCTAACGGCGGGAAAGGGTTAAAGAGGGGATTTGAGCTAATGTAAACAACAATACATATTATGTCATTTAGGCAATATTTATATGTTATACAGCTTATACGTAAGCTATAGGTAGTTTTATATCATTTGTAATCATTTTGTATACATAGTACCCTCAGAAGGATAGTACAGTACTGTAATCAGAAAGGTAATAGTGGATTTAAATAAATATTGACTAGCATTTGCATTTTAGAACACAAAAACCAGACCAAGAAGGTTGTGACTTATTGGCAGATAAAATTGTAAAAATAATGTTATTTATAAAAAAATAAAAAAGTATTAAAGAAAGTCTGGATTTTGGAAGAACTGTAGATTTTGACATTGGAAATTTGGAGATTTTTACCTGTACTGTATAAAAGATCTTGGTGGTTTGACTGAGTCTAAAAGGGAAATGGGTGAATGAAAACATATGAAGTAGTTATTAACTGGTTATGTTAAAGTCCATTCATAGAAATGTGTCAAATATACTTTGTAGCTCTAAAATATGTGGAGAGGACATAACAGTCAAATGGGATGTGTCCTAGAGGAAAGCTTCATGAGGTATTAAGTTGGAGTATATAATAAGTTATTATTATGTTTATCAGTTATTTGAAGAGCGTCAACAGATTCAGCAGTGCTATAAGCATAGCTAAAATATACAAAAGATGGCATTTGTAGGCACAAATGGGTAGAGGGCCCTTCCAAGAGTTGTCAACTGTTGTAAATCACCTCTCATGAATGTGATCTACAGGACAGCTGGGCTTCTAGGTTTACATGCTAAAAGGGTTTAAGGGGATAACAAAAGATACAAGGAACTGAGGTAAGAAAAGGTTAGTGTACATTGTAAACATCCGTGATCATTAGAGACTTTAAAGGGACAGTATACACTCATATAACTGCATGTAATAGACATGTAATACTTATTGTTGCCATGTTTTGAAAGTCTGTTTCAGCGCTTGGAAGCAAAGTCAAAGGACATTTCTAAAATTGCTGGGGATATAACTCAAAGCGTGTCGCTATCTCAAGGAATGGAAAGGAAGAAGGTGATGCAGCATATTCGGAGCATGTACAAAGTGGATTTGAGCGCAAGCCGACACTGGCAAGAGCTTGTTCAGCAACTCACGCATGACAGGTTAGTACTTTTTATTTGAGTGCACAGCTAAAGCTGATATTTAATTTCATAACAGCTAATTATTTTAATTAGAAGTAACGTACAGCATTAGTCTCATTTTGTAGGGTCCATCATTTAAGTGTACTAATGTATTTAATATGTAGGCAGTATCCAGCTGTTTAAAAAAAAAAAAAAGAGAGAGAGAGAGAAAAGAATCAGGCCAGACATTTTAAAGACAATTTTAAGTGCTCATTATATTTCGACATGAGGGACTTTTCTTATTAAATTTTGTTGAAGTGCCTATCTGTCCACTGCCACATGAACAGGCTAATTATAAGCAATTGCTTAGCTAAATTGGTTTAATAAATAACTAATCTTGCACTTGTAGAGCTGGAAAGAAAATATATATCCCTTGTGCATTGTATATTTTATTGTTTTACCTATGACCACATCTAAGCTGTATTCATAAAGTGTTGTCTTACGCCTATCTATTATTTTACATTTATTTGCTATAAATGTAATATTACTGGCATTGCACTGTATATTTTGTCAACTTTTATCGTTTTTGTGGGGGGGGGGGGGGGGATTATTTGTGTTATTGTTTTTTTTTTTTAAAAATGTCTTTTAAAGGGATACTAAACACAATTTTTTTTTTCTTTCATGAATCGGATACAGAATGCAATTTTAAGCAACTTTCTAATTTAAACATATAAAAAAGCAGGTATGAAAGCTTAAGAGCTGTCCCATTTTTTGTTTAGCACCCTGGATAGCGCTTGCTAATTGGTAGCTACATTTAGCCACCAAAATTAATAGGATACAGCAGCACTGTAATCATATGCAATTTATTGCAGCAAAGTGAAAAAAGTACAACGATCCTTAATTATGTATCTTTAAGCCACCAATCAGCAAGCGGTACCCAGGTGCTGAACCTAAAATGGGCCGGCTCCTAAGCTTTCATTCCTGCTTTTCAAATAAAGATACCAAGAGAACAAATACAAATTGATAATAGGAGTAAATTAGAAAGTTGCTTAAAATTGCATGCTCTATCTGAATCAGGAAAGAAAAAAATTTGGGTTTAGTATCCCTTTAAGAAATCAATGTTTCTTCATTGCTGCTTATATATGTCTAATAAGTGTTTCATTTATATAAATTATTTGTGCTTTATCTACTGAGTAGACCAAATTTTACATTGGTTCTAGATATATACACCAGGACCTATTAAGGCCAAGAATACTATATTTGCGCTCCACTCACTATTACCAGCACATGCAAATGTGCGCTGGTATTACTAGGTAAGCACAATGTGAACGCAACCTCACACTCTCATTGCAGGGAAGCATTGCTTTCATGAAAGTACGCTTCCATAGGCTTCAGTGGGAGCCTAGTTCTAATGCCAAGCATACACGGCAGAGAACGTAGAGCAGCGCAGTGGGTAAGTCGCGCAGCAAATTTAAAATATATATATATATACATACATATATTTATGTGTATATACACATATTAGCACATATATATGAAAACATGCTTACATACGTTCTGATGCCGTTATGTGCACTCAGCACAAAGTGCTACCGGACGCTCACGGGAGCTTTAACCAGCCACTTATAATGGCTGGTTATTTAACGTGCTCCAGTAAACGGGCAAATTCAAGCAAAGGGCAGGGAGGGATGGGGCAGCTACACTACGTAAAAGTTGGTTTGGGGGTCCCTAAGCTAAAGATCGTGGGTGGGGGGGACACTCCACTACGGAAAAGCACCATTAAAAATATTGGGGAAAAAATGTTGCTAAAATAAGACGTTTTTTAGATACTGGCACAAAGCTGCCAGTACCTAAGATGGCGGCTGTAGTTAGGAAAGGGTAGGTTTAGAGAGCTGTTTGGGGGGGGGAGATCAGGAAGGTGAGGGTAAGGGGGATTCTACACTGCAGAAAATCTAGAAAAAATTTTTTTATATATATATTTTATATAAAAAAAAAAGAAAGCCTTAAATTTTCATACTGGCAGACTGTCTGCTAGTACCTAGGATGGGGGTGACGAGTGGGGGGTGACGGAGGGCAGAGAGCTGTTTTGGAGGGATCAGGGGTTGGGAAGTGTCAGATGGCAGGGTAATCTCTACACTAAAGCTAAAATGAACCTTTTAAGCTACCTAATTAACCCCTTCACTCCCGGGAATAATTGAAGTGTGGTGCGCAGCTGCAATTAGCGGCCTTCTAATTACCAAAAAGCAATGCCAAATCCATATATGTCTGCTATTTATGAACAAAGGGGATACCAGAGAAACGTTTACAAACATTTGTGCCATGGTTGCACAAGCAGTATGTAAATCATTTCTGTGAGAAAGACCAAAGTTTGTGAAAAAAGTACCACATTTTTTTATTTGATGGCATTTGGCGGTGAAATGGTGGCATGAAATATACCAAAATGGGCATAGATCAATACCTTGAGTTGTCTATATATAGATTTGATAGGTAAATAATAAAAAAAAAACAAGGCTCTATTTCTGTTTCTGGAGTGATAGCAAAAATGCTAAAAATGTTTTGGTATTTTGGGCACGTTTTTGTCTGGAAGTCCCGGTAGTGAAAGGGTTAAAGCTGTAACACTGCAATTTTGCTACCACCGTACTGTTCTGATAGGCATGTGTGTGTATAAAGTTAGTTTCAGACACGTGAAAAGAAAAAATGACTTTCTTTCCCTTCTCTACCTTTTAAATGTATTAGTGAACACACACACACATTTTTGTGCAACATTGTACTGTTCGCTTAAAGGGACAGTAATGTCAAAATGAAACTTTCATGATTCAGATAGGACATGCAATTTTAAACAGCTTTCCAATTTATTTTTATCATCAAATTTGCTTTGTAATTTAGTTGCATTATGTAAGGGGTACATGTTGGGAATTTGGTTGCTGGGTCCCTGTCACTAAAACAGTTATTGTCAATCAGTATTATTCACAGAGCTGCACAAACAACCCAGATGGTCCAAAAATGGCGCTAATATAATTTTAACCCTCTAATACAACAGCAACTTTTTGCCTTCCCTTGCAGTGTACAATATAATAGCACCCCAGTCACTCCAAATGTTCCAAGAGGAGACTCCACAGTCAGTCCCCACTCCCTGCAGTAAAATAAAACTCAAGTTGTTATTAACTGGGTTTTTTTTAACTATCGACTAAGGGTGAGTCACGGACATTAGCTGCAAGCAAAAAAGTTATACTTGCAGTGTGCCCGAATGATTAGCAATTCCTGTCTGCCACACATAATAACGCATGTGCTCCTTTAACTACACAGCAAAGCAGAGTTCTCCCCTCTGGCCGTTTGTTCTTACGACAATAAGCCCCTCCGGTCACATAACGATCCTAACTGCACCGCAGCAGTTTGGGAACCGCTGAGGTAGAGCATACAATTTTCAACAACTTTCTTTTTTACTTCCATTAGCTAATTTTTTTTGTTCTTTTAATATCTTTTGTTAAAATGCATAGCTCGTTAGGCTCAAGAGCAGCAATGCATTAGTAGGAACTAGTTGGTGATTGGTGGCTGCACATATATGACTAAGTTATTGGTTCACTTGATGTATTCTGCAAGGTCGCAGTAGTCCTTACTTTTTGTAATGCTTTGACTCATTTAAATATATACAGTTATGTTGTACATACAGCTAAAAGCTTTAAAAAACAGTCGATTCCATAAAACAATGTTGTATTCTTTCTCGTTATTAAAGGGCTGTTTGGTATGACCCAGAATCCTACCCAACATCTTGGCAGTTAGATCCAACAGAAGGTCCAAACAGAGAGAGACGGCGTCTGCAAAGATGTTATTTAACAATTCCTAACAAGTATATTCTCAAAGACAGACGAAAACCAGAAGGTAAGTTTATCATATATTGTATGCTATCTTTTTTAAAAAGCTCCCGTCTTTATCTCACAGTCCTAGAAACAGTCCCTGTAGCCTTTTGTTTCCCTATTGGCCTGAGGATCTAAAGCTTTCTGCTCAGACGAGATGGTCTAAGAAACCACATCAGTAATGTATTTTAGGAGTGAAAATTTTGGCTTGATAGCTGTTTATTTTGCTACGCAGGGTTTTAAAAAATGAAGGAGAAACTCCTATATTACAATCTAAGGTCTAAAAAAAATAAAAAATCTGGCATTAGAAATTAGAAGGCCGCTAATTGCAGCTGCCAAAACAACACTTTAGAAAACTTTGGCAGTGAAGTGGTTAATCAGTTAGCTTGTAAGGTTAATTTTTTTGCGGTAGTGTAGATTACCCTCCCACCTGACACCTCGCAACTCCTTGATCCCTTCCAGATATATCTCTTCTGTCCTAACCCCCCCCCCCCCCCCCCACTGGTCTCCACCATCTTAGGTGCTGGCAGACAGTCTGCAAGAATGCAGGTTCGGAGTTTTTAAAAAAAATATATTTCTTTATTTATTTTTGTAGTGTAGGGGTCCCTCATTACCCTCCCTGATCCCCAACCAACAACTCTCTTACCCTCCCACTGTCCACCGCCATGTTTACCGGCCTTTAATCAGGTATTGTCCAAGGGTATAGGGGTTGATTTATTAAACCCTTTCGGCAGGCAAAGTCTGCCTACGACTGCAGGTTCTCACAAGAGAACCTGCACGCCACATTTAACAAGCAGCGGTCATAAGACCGCTGCTTCCCTACCCTTTCGCCACCTCTTGACAGCTCCTGCCCGCGTGATTGGCTGTGCGCGGGCAGGGGGTGGGATTGCACGCTAGCGCAAAATAGCGCTTGTGTGCAATGCTGAATTCCCCCAAGGGAATTCAGCCCGCCAGATGTGAGCTGCAGCGAACAGGGGCGCGTATGTGTGCCCCTGTCCGCATCAGCTTGATAAATCGCCCCCTAAGTATAAAAGAATATTATGGCTGTAGTTTATACATGTATTAGATTAGGGTTCTTCAAACCGCGGTCAGGGTCACAATTTGTGTGTGTGGTTTTTTTTTGGAGTGTGTGTTGGGGGGGGGTTATGAGAGTGTGCGTGGTGTGTGTTGTATGAGAGAGTGACTGGTGTGTGTGTTGTATGGGAATGTGTGTGTTGCGTTGTATGAGAGTGTGTGTGGTGTGTGTTGTATGAAAGTGTGTGGATGTGTTGTATGAGAGTGTGTGTGGTGTGTGTGTGTGTTGTATGAGAGTGTGTGGTGTGTGTGTTGCGTTGTATGAGAGAGTGTATGGTGTGTGTGTTATTACCTTTTACAACACTTTCAAGTTTGACTACAATCACAAATAAAGTACACACACATTTTAGTCACTTTTACAAAAATTGCAGCTATCTTGTTGTGAAGGTTTATGAAGGTTTTTGGTATCATGGCACTGGGACTTGTGAGAAAAAAACATTGTAGAACCCTGTCTTAGATAACTATAATAAAACAAATCTAATCATCCAAATGTATAGCTTTTGTTCGTTGCTGATGATTGTCTATTTTCCTTTTACAGAAACAATTAAGCCACCATTATCTTACCTTTTTGAAGACAAAACCCATTCATCATTTTCTTCTACTGTAAAAGATAAAGCTGCAAGTGAGCTAATAAGGTAAATGTTATGAAAATGTTTATAATTGTTTTTATGTTTCTTTTTTTGCATTGTACATATATTGTCGACTAAATATAGCTTAAAGTGATGGTAAAGTTGCGTGTCTGCACAACCGCCCTAAGCTTAGTCCCTTTAATTTAGTATGAGTTTCATTCATGAATTGTAATAATTTAAATTTTTTAAACTTTTATTACCTTTCAATCTTCAGATTTCTATCGTTTCGTAGTCCACCCGGCTGCATTTTTTTTTTTTAATATTGTGATCATGTTTTCTTTTTAGCCTATGGAAATCGACCTGGACTTTTTCTGACACTCCCCATTCGTCTAAAGTGCATGCGCGAGTCATTTCTGGATGTCAATCATCCCATGCGCGCACCCGTTTAATGTATGTGTGGTAGTAACACTAGGGAATTCCAAGTTACGTTAGTAACATAGTTTAGTCTAGGCTAGGGGATCTGGATCGGAGCAAAACATATACGTGTTTCATTCACAGATGTAAACAATGAATCGCCGATTTCTCCAACATTGGTGTGTCCGGTCCACGGCGTCATTCTTACTTGTGGGATATTCTCTTCCCCAACAGGAAATGGCAAAGAGTCCCAGCAAAGCTGGTCACATGATCCCTCCTAGGCTCCGCCCACCCCCGTCATTCTCTTTGCCGTTGCACAGGCAACATCTCCACGGAGATGGTTAAGAGTTTTTTGGTGTTTAAATGTAGTTTTTATTCTTCTATCAAGTGTTTGTTATTTTAAAATAGTGCTGGTATGTACTATTTACTCTGAAACAGAAAAGGATGAAGATTTCTGTTTGTAAGAGGAAGATGATTTTAGCAGACAGTAACTAAAATCGATTGCTGTTTCCACACAGGACTGTTGAGATGAAGTAACTTCAGTTGGGGGAAACAGTTAGCAGACCTTTCTGCTTAAGGTATGACTAGCCATATTTCTAACAAGACCATGTAATGCTGGAAGGCTGTCATTTCCCCTCATGGGGACCGGTAAGCCATTTTCTTAGTCAAATATAAAAGAATAAAGGGCTTAAAAAAGGGCTTAAAAACTGGTAGACATTTTTATGGGCTAAAACGATTGCTTTATTGGGGCATATTATGCAGATTGTAGCTTATAATTGGCATTATAATCTTGGGGAACGTTTAAAAAACGGCAGGCACTGTGTTGGACACCTTTTTTAGTCTGGGGGCCTTTCTAGTTATAGACTCAGCCTCATTTTCGCGCCATTACTGCGCAGTTGTTTTTGGAGAGCAAGGCATGCAGATGCATGTGTGAGGATCTAAGAATCACTAAAAAAGCTTCTAGAAGGCGTCATTTGGTATCGTATTCCCCTCTGGGCTTGGTTGGGTCTCAGCAAAGCATATAGCTGGGACTGTATAGGGGTTAAATTTGAAAACGGCTCCGGTTCCGTTAATTTAAGGGTTAAAGCTCTGAAATTTGGTGAACAATTCCTTCATACTTTTTCACATATTCAGTAATAAAGTGTTTTCAGTTTGAAATTTAAAGTGACAGTAATGGTTTTATTTTAAAACGTTTTTTGTGCTTTGTTGACAAGTTTAAGCCTGTTTAACATGTCTGTACCATCAGATAAGCTATGTTCTATATGTATGAAAGCCAATGTGTCTCCCCATTTAAATTTATGTGATAATTGTGCCATAGTGTCCAAACAAAGTAAGGACAGTAATGCCACAGATAATGATATTGCCCAAGATGATTCCTCAAATGAGGGGAGTAAACATGATACTACATCATCCCCTACTGTGTCTACACCAGTTATGCCCACACAGGAGGCCCCTAGTACATCTAGTGCGCCAATACTTATTACCATGCAACAATTAACGGCTGTAATGGATAACTCCATAGCAAATCTTTTATCCAAAATGCCTACTTATCAGAGAAAGCGCAATTGCTCTGTTTTAAACACTGAAGAGCAAGAGGACGCTGATGATAACTGTTCTGACATACCCTCACACCAATCTCAAGGGGCCATAAGGGAGGTTTTGTCTGATGGAGAAATCTCAGATTCAGGAAAAATTTCTCATCAAGCTGAACCTGATGTTGTGACATTTAAATTTAAATTAGAACATCTCCGCGCACTGCTTAAGGAGGTGTTATCTACTTTGGATGATTGTGACAATTTGGTCATTCCAGAGAAATTATGTAAGATGGACAAGTTCCTAGAGGTTCTGGTGCCCCCCGACGCTTTTCCTATACCCAAGCGGGTGGCGGACATAGTAAATAAAGAGTGGGAAAGGCCCGGCATACCTTTTGTTCCCCCCCCTATATTTAAGAAATTATTTCCTATAGTCGACCCCAGAAAGGACTTATGGCAGACAGTCCCCAAGGTCGAGGGGGCGGTTTCTACTCTAAACAAACGCACTACTATTCCTATCGAGGATAGTTGTGCTTTCAAAGATCCTATGGATAAGAAATTAGAGGGTTTGCTTAAAAAGATTTTTGTACAGCAAGGTTACCTTCTACAACCAATTTCATGCATTGTTCCTGTCACTACGGCAGCGTGTTTCTGGTTCGAAGAACTAGAAAAGTCGCTCAGTAAAGAATCTTCGTATGAGGAGGTTATGGACAGAGTTCAAGCACTTAAATTGGCTAACTCTTTTGTTTTAGATGCCGTTTTGCAATTAGCTAGATTAGCGGCGAAAAATTCAGGGTTTGCTATCGTGGCACGCAGAGCGCTTTGGCTAAAGTCTTGGTCAGCGGATGTGTCTTCCAAGACAAAATTGCTTAACATTCCTTTCAAAGGTAAAACATTATTTGGACCTGATTTGAAAGAGATTATTTCAGACATCACTGGGGGAAAGGGCCACGCCCTCCCACAGGATAGGTCCTTTAAGGCTAAAAATAAGCCTAATTTTCGTCCCTTTCGCAGAAACGGACCAGCCTCTAATTCTGTATCCTCTAAGCAAGAGGGTAATACTTCACAACCCAAACCAGCCTGGAAACCAATGCAAGGCTGGAACAAGGGTAAGCAGGCCAAGAAGCCTACCACTGCTACCAAAACAGCATGAAGGGATAGCCCCCGATCCGGGACCGGATCTAGTGGGGGGCAGACTTTCTCTCATTGCTCAGGCTTGGGCAAGAGATGTTCAGGATCCTTGGGCGCTAGAAATAGTTTCTCAAGGTTATCTCCTGGAATTCAAGGAACTACCCCCAAGGGGAAGGTTCCACAGGTCTCAATTATCTTCAAACCAAATAAAGAGACAGGCATTCTTACATTGTGTAGAAGACCTGTTAAAGATGGGAGTGATACATCCAGTTCCAATAAGAGAACAAGGAATGGGATTTTATTCCAATCTGTTCATAGTTCCCAAAAAAGAGGGAACATTCAGACCAATTTTGGATCTAAAGATCCTAAACAAATTTCTCAGGGTACCATCGTTCAAAATGGAAACTATTCGAACGATCCTACCTACTATCCAGGAAAATCAATTTATGACCACCGTGGATTTAAAGGATGCGTACCTACATATTCCTATCCACAAGGAACATCATCAGTTCCTAAGGTTTGCTTTTCTGGACAAGCATTACCAGTTTGTGGCACTTCCATTCGGATTAGCCACTGCTCCAAGGATTTTCACAAAGGTACTAGGGTCCCTTCTAGCGGTTCTAAGACCAAGGGGCATTGCAGTAGTACCTTACTTGGACGACATCCTGATTCAAGCGTCGTCCCTGTCAAAAGCAAAGGCTCATACGGACATCGTCCTAGCCTTTCTCAGATCTCACGGATGGAAGGTGAACAAAGAAAAAAGTTCTCTGTCCCCGTCAACAAGAGTTCCCTTCTTGGGAACAATAATAGATTCCTTAGAAATGAGGATTTTTCTGACAGAGGTCAGAAAATCAAAACTTCTAAGCTCTTGTCAAGTACTTCATTCTGTTCCTCGTCCTTCCATAGCGCAGTGCATGGAAGTAATAGGATTGATGGTTGCAACAATGGACATAGTTCCTTTTGCACGAATTCATCTAAGACCATTACAACTGTGCATGCTCAGACAGTGGAATGGGGATTATACAGACTTGTCTCCGACGATTCAAGTAGATTAAAAGACCAGAGATTCACTCCGTTGGTGGCTGACCCTGGACAATCTGTCACAGGGAATGAGCTTCCGCAGACCAGAGTGGATCATTGTCACGACCGACGCCAGCCTAGTGGGCTGGGGCGCGGTCTGGGAATCCCTGAAAGCTCAGGGTCTATGGTCTCGGGAAGAGTCTCTTCTCCCGATAAACATTCTGGAACTGAGAGCGATATTTAATGCTCTCAGAGCTTGGCCTCAACTAGCAAAGGCCAAATTCATAAGGTTTCAGCCAGACAACATGACGACCGTTGCATATATCAATCATCAGGGGGGAACAAGGAGTTCCCTGGCGATGAAAGAAGTGACCAAGATAATTCAATGGGCGGAGGATCACTCCTGCCACTTGTCTGCGATCCACATCCCAGGAGTGGAAAATTGGGAAGCGGATTTTCTGAGTCGTCAGACATTCCATCCGGGGGAGTGGGAACTCCATCCGGAAATCTTTGCCCAAATAACTCAATTATGGGGCATTCCAGACATGGATCTGATGGCGTCTCGTCAGAACTTCAAGGTTCCTCGCTACGGGTCCAGATCCAGGGATCCCAAGGCGACTCTAGTAGATGCACTAGTAGCACCTTGGACCTTCAACCTAGCTTATGTATTCCCACCGTTTCCTCTCATCCCCAGGCTGGTAGCCAGGATCAATCAGGAGAGGGCCTCGGTGATCTTGATAGCTCCTGCGTGGCCACGCAGGACTTGGTATGCAGACCTGGTGAATATGTCATCGGCTCCACCATGGAAGCTACCTTTGAGACAGGACCTTCTTGTTCAGGGTCCATTCGAACATCCGAATCTGGTTTCCCTCCAACTGATGGCTTGGAGATTGAACGCTTGATTTTATCAAAGCGTGGGTTTTCAGATTCTGTAATAGATACTCTGATTCAGGCTAGAAAGCCTGTAACTAGAACAATTTACCATAAAATATGGAAAAAATATATCTGTTGGTGTGAATCTAAAGGATTCCCATGGAACAAGATAAGAATTCCTAAGATTCTATCCTTTCTACAAGAAGGTTTGGAGAAAGGATTATCTGCAAGTTCTCTAAAGGGACAGATCTCTGCTTTATCTGTTTTACTTAACAAAAGACTGGCAGCCGTGCCAGATGTTCAAGCATTTGTTCAGGCTCTGGTTAGGATCAAGCCTGTTTACAGACCTTTGACTCCTCCCTGGAGTCTAAATCTAGTTCTTTCAGTTCTTCAAGGGGTTCCGTTTGAACCCTTACATTCCGTAGATATTAAGTTACTATCTTGGAAAGTTTTGTTTTTGGTTGCAATTTCTTCTGCTAGAAGAGTTTCAGAGTTATCTGCTCTGCAGTGTTCTCCGCCCTATCTGGTGTTCCATGCAGATAAGGTGGTTTTGCGTACTAAGCCTGGTTTTCTTCCGAAAGTTGTTTCCAACAAAAATATTAACCAGGAGATAGTTGTACCTTCTTTGTGTCCGAATCCAGTTTCAAAGAAGGAACGTTTGTTACACAATTTGGACGTAGTCCGTGCTCTAAAATTCTATTTAGAGGCTACTAAAGATTTCAGACAAACATCTTCCTTGTTTGTTGTTTATTCTGGTAAAAGGAGAGGTCAAAAAGCGACTTCTACCTCTCTTTCCTTTTGGCTTAAAAGCATTATCCGATTGGCTTATGAGACTGCCGGACGGCAGCCTCCTGAAAGAATCACAGCTCACTCCACTAGGGCTGTGGCTTCCACATGGGCCTTCAAGAACGAGGCTTCTGTTGACCAGATATGTAAGGCAGCGACTTGGTCTTCACTGCACACTTTTGCCAAATTTTACAAATTTGATACTTTTGCTTCTTCGGAGGCTATTTTTGGGAGAAAGGTTTTGCAAGCCGTGGTGCCTTCCATTTAGGTGACCTGATTTGCTCCCTCCCTTCATCCGTGTCCTAAAGCTTTGGTATTGGTTCCCACAAGTAAGGATGACGCCGTGGACCGGACACACCAATGTTGGAGAAAACAGAATTTATGCTTACCTGATAAATTACTTTCTCCAACGGTGTGTCCGGTCCACGGCCCGCCCTGGTTTTTTAATCAGGTCTGATGAATTATTTTCTCTAACTACAGTCACCACGGTATCATATGGTTTCTCCTATATATATTTCCTCCTGTCCGTCGGTCGAATGACTGGGGTGGGCGGAGCCTAGGAGGGATCATGTGACCAGCTTTGCTGGGACTCTTTGCCATTTCCTGTTGGGGAAGAGAATATCCCACAAGTAAGGATGACGCCGTGGACCGGACACACCGTTGGAGAAAGTAATTTATCAGGTAAGCATAAATTCTGTTTTCATTGTTTACATTGTGACGTTTACTTGCATGCACCAATGGTATGTATCGGGAGCGAGCAAAATAATGACGTAATGAGCAGGGTTGGACCGCTCTCAGCTACAGCTCGATATACAACAGGAAGTAGGACGTAGGAGGAGCAATGAACAGTAGACAATGTTTTAGAAATCAATTGATTATAAATGTTTGTGGATTTTTTAACAAATAAACATAGCGACTATTGTCCCACATTACTCTTAAACATAAATAATGATAGCATATGCAGCAACTTTAGCATCACTTTAAAGAGTTTTACTTTGGAAACTAGCAAATCTTACTTTTCCTATTTCTGTCATATAAGCTAATAATATGTGAATAGAGATTTACGTGATAGATGAGAATCACAGTCATGGCTCTCAACTGATCATGATATTTCTGGCCGGGGATAGTGATCTGGTTTATCAATTTTCCATAGATCTAACTGCATATTTTAACTTAATGTGTTAAAGGGACATGAAATCCAAAGTTTTATTTCATAATTCAGATAGTGAATACCATTTTTTAAAAATTCCAATTTACTTCTATTTTCAAATTTTCTTCGTTCTCATGTTATTCTTTGTTTAAGAGATATCTAGCTAGCGTGCTCATGCCTGGAGCACTACATGACAGGAAATAGTGCTGCCATCTAGTGCTATTGCTAATGTATAACATTGTGGCAAAACTGCTGCCATACGCTGCAGACACGCGCACGCTCCTGACCTTACCCTCCTGCTTTTCAACAAAGGATAACAAGAAAACAAAGAAAAATGATAATAGAAGTATATTAGGAAGTTGTTTAGAATTGTATGTTCTATCCGAATCATGAAATTAAAAAAAATGGGTTTTATGTCCCTTTAACAGTAGCATATTTGATTCCTTATAATGTAGGGTCAATCGAAGATGCATCAATGTTGCTCCTTCAAGAGAAACATTTGGGGAACTGCTATTGGGTGAGTATTGTTTTTTGTTTTCTAATGCATGTAATTATTAAACAAATCCTCAGTGTGGTAATAAATTAAAGGGACATAATACTCATATGCTAAATCACTTGAAACTGATGCAGTATAACTGTAAAAAGCTGACAGGAAAATATCACCTGAGCAAAAAGGAAGATATTTTACCTCACAATTTCCTCAGCTCAGCTGAGTAAGTTCTGTGTAAAAAAGTTATACTCAGCTGCAGCCCAGCTGCTTGTAAAAAAAAAAAGAAGAAAAAAAAGAAGAAATATACAGCAGCCAATCAGCATCAATAGTGCTGAGGTCATGAACTCTTTTACTGTGATCTCATGAGATTTGACTTAACTCTCATGAGATTTTATTGTAAACTTCCTTACACTGAATAGGGAAATAACATGAGAGTGCACGAGGCTCATCCCTTCGGCTGTCCCGGGACAGACATACTGATATGCTGCTTAGAAATCCTTTACAATGGGATGTGGCTACTGAGGAACTTTTGAGGTAAAATATCTTTCTTTTTTACATAGAAATGTTCAGGTGATATTTTCTAGTCAGCTTTTTACAGCTATGCTGCATCACTTTCAAGTGTTTCAACATTTGGGTTTTATGGCGCTTTAATAGTATGTATATATTATACATGTTTTAAGATGTAAAATGAATTTGCTATACAAAATTATAGTGAATAATAGTGGGTTAGCTTCACTAACAGCTCACCCAGTCTCCCCCAATAAGTATATTAGCATTATGTAATTTTTGTAAAATATAGCATTAAAACTAGAAGATGTTATTTAACCTAGCTCAGTTATACATTAAAGTGACATAAATGTGCAAAAAAGAAAAAGTCAGCATGAGAGAAGCTCTACACTACTGGTTGCCAGCTAAACACATCTGGTGAGCCAATAGCAAGAGGCATATGTGCATAGCTACCGATCAACATCTAGCTCAGTGATGGTGAACCTTGGCACTCCAGATATTTCAGAACTACATTTCCCATAATGCTTAGGCACTCTGAAGTCCAGTCGAGCATCATGGGAAATGTAGCTCTGAAACATCTGGAATGCCAAGGTTTGCTATCACTGATCTAGCTCCCAGTTGTGCGTTGCTGCTCCTGAGCCTACCTAGGTATGCAGTTCAACAAAAAGATACCTAGATACCAAAGGAACTAAGTAAAAATGATAGTAGAAGTAAATTTAAAAGTCTTTTAAAACTGAATTCTTTGTCTGAATCACAAGTTTATTTTTTAATTTTGTGTCCCTTTAACCTTCATAACATAAATTACCTGAAATTATTATATATTTATTTCTGTTTATTCAGAATACAGTAAGGGCAGTTTAAATATTTAAAGGGACAGGAAACCCCCAAATTTTCTTTCATGATTTGGATAGAACATACAATTTTAATCAACTTTCCAATGTATTTCTATTATCAAATTTGCTTCATTCTCTTATGAACCTTTGTGTAAGGAGCAGCATTGTGTAGGTATAAATATACATAGAACTGATATAGAATGAATATACAATATGTGTGTCTGTATATATGTGTAACAAAGGTCTACATTTTATGGAAGGATGTGATTATTGACACAGATAAAACTAACAACAAAGAGACAAGGTCTTTACATATGCAAAGTACTTCACCCTTTACAAGAAAGATCTCAGGATATAAACAGGACAGCTGAGAGGGATGGGGTCAGTTGGGATGGAAGGTTGGTAGGTATACACACACATACTCACTATACACACACATGCATTCACATACACAAACACACACATGCAACCGCACAGTCATTCTAGATAGGAAGAAAGCGTTTTGGTAAGCACACACAGAGACACCCACCCTGTAATAACTGTTAGATAGGATACATTGTGTGTTTGGGGGTATGACTGAAAACCGCTTTATGTAACTGTCTCTGTAACCTTTCTGTAATTTGGGCACATTCTAATTAAAGCTCTCTCTCTGGTAAAGAAATGAGTGTCTGAAAATCATTTAGCCTGGAATTACTATGAGTACAGTATAGTGGCTATATTTCTGTAGAACTACACAAACAATATTTACCTGGGATTGTTGGTAAAGTGAATAGTGTGCTAGTGTGTAGTGAGGTGACACTAGGGGTTATTATAAGTATTACACAACGCAGAGGATATTATCCAGAGCATATCCAAAGTGGATTTATTGAATGTAATCCTGGTGGATTTGAGGGATAATTGTGCAACACATTGCACTACTAGCAGCTAGATGAACACATCTAGTTAGCCAATCACAAGAGACAAATGTGTGCAGGCACCAATCGGCAGCTAGCTCCCACTAGTGTAGGATATGTGTTTATTCTTTTTCAATAAGGGATACAAAGAGAACAAAGCACATTTGAAAATAGAAGTGAATTTAAAAGTGACTTAAAATGACACGCTCTATCTGAATCATGCAAATTTTATTTTCACTGTCCTATCCTGTTAACATTCAATGCCAATTAAGTAGTTAATACATACACATTGTAGAAAATAAAGAATACAATTTGTTTGTTTTTTGTAAGTGTTTCCTCGCAACCTTTTATACTCATGAGTGTTTTTTTCACTTTAGGAAAAACGGGGATGTACTTTGTTGAAGACAATGCGTCTGACACAGTTGAATCTTCTGTAAGTTTATTTCTATATCAAAAAATCACACAGTATGGAGCGCCACACAAATACTTAGTTAAAATTGCAAGCTACACCAACAATATTAGTAGCAGATTAGTAATGCAAGCTATAACACATAATAAACATAACAACAATCTTAGTAGCAGATTAGTAATGCAAGCTATAACACATAATAAACATAACAACAATATTAGTAGCAGATTAGTAATGCAAGCTATAACACATAATAAACATAACAACAATCTTAGTAGCAGATTAGTAATGCAAGCTATAACACATAATAAACATAACAACAATATTAGTAGCAGATTAGTAATGCAAGCTATAACACATAATAAACATAACAACAATCTTAGTAGCAGATTAGTAATGCAAGCTATAACACATAATAAACATAACAACAATCTTAGTAGCAGATTAGTAATGCAAGCTATAACACATAATAAACATAACAACAATATTAGTAGCAGATTAGTAATGCAAGCTATAACACATAATAAACATAACAACAATATTAGTAGCAGATTAGTAATGCAAGCTATAACACATAATAAACATAACAACAATATTAGTAGCAGATTAGTAATGCAAGCTATAACACATAATAAACATAACAACAATATTAGTAGCAGATTAGTAATGCAAGCTATAACACATAATAAACATAACAACAATATTAAGTTCTCTTAGGATATAAAAATACTTAATCCCTTAATTGGTGGTTTATGTTCTCTGTATAATTGATATGGTGCTCTTTCTTAGCCCACTGGTGTGTACTTCCTGGCTGAAAAAAACATGTATCAGATGTATCTGTAAAACAATATATGGTGCGCAACAAAGTGCACAAAGGATCTAAGTGTAGTATTAAAAGCACCAATTTATTAAAAAACAAATAAAATGATGCACTCACAAGGATACCCTCAAACATATGAGGTATGTAGTGGCAGTGGTTAACAAGTTGGTTCCCTTAGAGCCGTTCTTTCAAGGATCCACACTAGGGCTAGTTCGTATCAAGCTCCCATGTATGCAACGAGTCCCCAGAAAGAATTGAGGTTTCCAAATGGCTCTGCCAAAAAGATTAACCAGCACAGATAAAAGTCAAAACGGAGACCGTATGGCTTGAGTAACAGTGGTCTGTTACAGCCGGCTTCAGTCCGACCGTCACTGTAAGCACACTTTCGTCGTCTGACGGTCGGAATGATGCCGGCTTTAACAGACCACTGTTACTCAATACATATTTTTTTCTATATCATGTTTGTTTTACTTTAGGGATGCAACAAAAAAACAAACATTATTTGCACCCATAATACAAACCATAACAAAAAAAAAATCACACTATACTTAGAGACATTCTGGTAACAATTTAAATGCACATAGATGAATTACATCTTTGAGTAGCAACATATTTGCAGTATACATGAATTGGCAAAAAATGCTTCTAGTAAAAGTTATTGCTGTTTTAGTGTTAACATTTTTCTGTGCATGTGAAGCATAGCTAGATATTCTCAATGCACCTGCATTTTAAATACTGCAGCTGCTCAGATCACCAGTGGGGCTGTATTATGTCAGAAATTAACAAATTGAGATATTACCAGATGGTACAAGTACCTTAGGCTCTCTACAAGTGCTGAGTTTAAAATGCTGGTGCACGGTGCATACTTAAATACACTTTTGAAACCACTATAGCTTTTATTAGATGCATTTTTGCAAATATATGTATATTACAAAAATACTTCTATTCAAAACTGAAGTGCATCCATGTGGATTCCAATTTCGACTGGAATGTCCCTTTAATTGTATAATTTTATGTATCAAAAATAGTTTTCTTGGAGTTTGTATGGTTTTTTTTATTCTTTTATACACCAATGTATGTTTTATAGTACAGTGTTCAGCTGTTATACTTTAAAATATATTGCTAAAGCTGTGTCATTCAAATACATTTCAACACAAGACTGAAAAGTAAGACTCTGCAATCTGCTCAAGGGGTATGAAATATTGTATTAATTTGGCTTCTTGGAAATATAATTAGCTGCATGCTCTAATTGAAGTCCATCACAAGGAAGTATACAAATAAATACTCATTAAAGTGATGTTAAACTTTGCCCTTTTTAAAATCAGATCTGGAATGTTAGTGATATTTTAGATGAAGTTTAATTCATCAGTTGTAATGAAGATGCGCTATAACTTATTTTTAATGTAGATATGAAATTCAAATACTCCGCCGCCCACTTCAAAAGTCAGTTTTTCTGTAAGCTAATGGTTTGAATTGTTGTCCAATCAGCACTCTTGTAGCTAGAGCGCTGATTGGGGAACAATTCAAACCGTTAGTCCACAGAAAAATGTACTTTTAAAGTGGGCGGCGGAACACGGGGTATTTGAATTTCATATCTACATTAAAACGTTAGTTACAGCGCATCTTCATTACAACTGATATATTAAATGTAAAATATAACTAATATTCCGGATATGATTTTAAAAAGGGGAGAGTTTACCATCATTTTAAGTTTCTACTTAAAAAGGCTGTGTCACTTTTGCTTTATCAGGTTCATAAATTCAAGGTTTTTTTTGTTTGTTTTTTACCATATGAAAACAAATGACCGCATCATTGTAAAATACATATGTTAAATATATCTTTCTATATTGTGATCATTATAGACAATTCATGGTGAGACAGAGCCAGCATCTTTTTCATGGACATACGAAGAAATTAAGGAAGTCCACAAGCGCTGGTGGCAATTACGAGACAATGCTGTAGAGATATTTCTAACTAATGGAAGGACCCTCTTGTTGGCTTTTGACAACACAAAGGTAAAGGGTATTTTTAGATATGTAATGAACAATATGGATATTGCAATAATTACAGCTATAAATATCACTTGTATTTTCACTTCAATTTTACAATTTCAATATTGATTAAGAGGTTCCTTGCTCAGTATTTTTAGAATCATAAATGTATATGTTTGTTTTTACTTTCAAATCATATATATTTAAATTATTTGTGTCTAAAAGAGGTAACACATAAATATAAAGATAACTGTCCTTACATATTTTCTATAAGAATTTTTATTGCAATATTAAAGCATTGTCTCACATTTTATTATGATTATGTGTCTGCGGCCACTGATTGGATCACAGTCTGTTCTGCAATACAATGCAAGGCTGGCTCAATAGTTTTGGTGCCCTGAGACAGTATTTCTTAAAGGGACAGTCTACACCAGAATTTTTATTGTTTTAAAAGATAGATAATCCCTTTATTACCAATTCCCCAGTTTTGCATAACCAACACAGTTACCGTATATTAATATACTTTTAACCTCTGTGATTATCTTGTATCTAAGCCTCTGCAAACTGCCCCTTTATTTCAGTTCTTTTGACAGACTTGCAGTTTAGCCAATCAGTGCCTGCTCCCAGATAACTTCACGTGCACGAGCACAGTGTTATCTATATGAAATACATGAACTAACACCATCTAGTGGTGAAAAACTGTTAAAATGCATTCTGAAAAGAGGTGGCCTTCAAGGTCTAAGAAATTAGCATATGAACCTCCTAGGTTAAGCTTTCAATTAAGAATACCAAGAGAACAGAGCAAAATTGGTGATAAAAGTAAATTGTGAAAACTGTTTAAAATAACATGCTCTATCTGAATCATGAAAGTTTTTTGTGGCCTAGACTGTCCCTTTATGTTTAAATATTTTTATTAAGTTTTTTCCAACATGAATATAACAACAAGTGAACTGTTACATAAGGCAAGTACATCAAAACCCCAGTAAGTGGGGGGTAGCTTGTATCACATGTTCATATGAATGCCTCTCAATATAACGTAGAAAAAGGGAAAGACAAAAAATAAAAAAATAAAATAAAAAGAAGGAATGGGAAAGGGAAGGGAGTTGCCCTGAGGTTTCAAAAAAGGTTAAAATTAAATAACATATGGGCAGGATTGGACACATATCTTTAAAAATAAAGAGATATAGACAAAAAAAATAATAATAAAGAAAAATAAAAATAGACTTCAAAAGTAGTGGGGGGGGGGGAGAACAGGTTTTGTACGCACATCAAAGTAATATGCAACACTATCATGTATCTCATTTTGCAAAAGAAAGAAGCATTTAGAAATTATTCTGTAGAAGCTACTTAGTTCCTCTCGAGCCAACACACCGCTGCTATTGTATATATGTTTTCTATCGATCCAACACCCAAATCAGGCCTCCACACTATATAGTGGTTACGTGGTAGTGGAGTTATTCAGGACCCAATACAACCACACCTTCTCAAATGACTCTCTGGTATTCATGATACATGAGGCAGATTCGTACATTCTAAACATGTTATTTATTTTATTCCTCACCTCCATCCATGTTGGTACCCCCGTTTTCCAGTGGTATGCTATTGCTATTCTTGTGGTCGTGCATAAAATTCTAATAAAGGCATTAATTTCTTTATTATATTTTTTAAAACCTGTGTGTAATAAAGCTTGAGAAATATCAAGCTCTATCTCTTCCCCTAGGATCGAGCTAAGTAAAGTGGAAAGGGAATGCCATATCTGTTTTACTCCATCACAGTCCCACCACATATGTCTAAAGGTGCCTATATTCCCACATCCCCTGTAGAATAGATTGGATGCCGCCTGTGACATGTGAGAGGTAACATTTGGTGTTAGATACCAGTGAAATGCAATCTTGAGGGTATTTTCACGTAAATCTGCACTGATCAACCCTCTTCCCATGGAGCTAAATATATTCTCCCATGTATGTCTATCATAAGTAACATTAATGTCATCTTCCCACCTGCGCATCAGAGTTGTTTTAGGGGCATTGTGGTTTTTCTGTATAGCAATATATAGTATAGAGATTGTATGTTTAGGTCTAGAGGTTTGTGAGTATATACTTTCCAGTGTTGTGGGGGAAGAGGCCCTAGCACTGCCCATGTATTTACGAATGGAGGTGGACAACTGTAGATATTGAAACCACCTTATCTTCATCGGGGTCAGTTTATCTTGAATCTGAGTGTAGGTCATCAGTGTGTTATTAAGTAAGGCGTCTGCCACCCTATAGAGCCCTTTATTGGCCCATTTATCTATAGAGGTATGAAGCTCTTGAGGCATAATTTTCCTGAGTGGAATCATCACTGATCTCAGAGGTAGTATGTTGTGGTGGTCTGCTATCCATTTTTTAACTTGTTTGGTGGATGCATAAATTGGTGATCTAAATATATGTGTATTGTTTGTTTGGTCATTCCATAACACGTCGTCTGCATGTGGTAGTCCCTCTATCCCTGCTTCTATTTTGGGCCAGATAATGTCCTCTAGTCTCCTCCCCATTAGAGTTGTTTGTGAAATTCTGGCTGCCTTGTAGTAGTCAATTAGGTTTGGGACACCCACCCCCCCTAAAGTTTTATGTTGTGTCAAAACCACTGAAGGGATTCTTGCTTTTTTGCTACCCCTAACATAGGCTATTAGTTCCTTTTGTAATGTAGATAGTTCCAGAATCGGAATTGGTATAGGTAGTGTGCGGAATAGGTAAAGTAAACGTGGGAAAACATTCATTTTGACTGCGGAAAGTCGGCCATACCAAGAAAAGGAATGTCTCTTCCAACTCTGGAGGTCTTTTCTTATAGTTTTAAATAACGGCGTGTAATTATATTTATATAGTTGGTGATATTGAGCTGACAGCTGGATCCCCAGGTATCTAAGTGAGTGTTTCACCCATTTAAACTCAAAATTAAGCTCTATGGTTTTCTTTGTATGAGGGGGTAAAGCTATTGGTAATGCCTCACATTTCTCAAGATTGATTTTATATCCCGATATCTGTGAAAATTTATTGAGAAGGTTGTATAAATTCGGGAGAGACAACAGGGGTTTTGTAACTGTAACCAAAATATTATCCGCAAAGAGGGTGAGCTTGTATTCATGGTTAGCTATTGTGGCGCCTGTAATGTCTGGAGACAGTCTTATTCTAGCTGCTAGGGGCTCTATGCAGAGAGCAAATATCAGGGGAGACAGAGGGCACCCCTGTCTTGTCCCATTCCTTATGGGAAAAGGCCTAGACCTATATCCTGCCGATACTACCTGTGCAGTGGGACTAGAATAAATCGCTTGGATTGCTTTAATAAAGGGACCATCAAACCCCATATGCCGCAGTACCATCAACATGTAGCCCCAATCTACTCTATCAAACGCCTTCTCTGCATCCAAAGATAGGAGCAGATAAGGCGTTTCCTCTCTTCCCAGATGTTCTATGATATTTATCATTCTTCTTATGTTATCCGGGGCCTCTCTATTTGCTACAAAACCCACCTGGTCCGGATGGATAAGTGAGGGTAATATAGTTTTTAAGCGATTGGCCAATATTTTGGTGAATATCTTTAGATCCTGGTTTATGAGCGATATAGGGCGATAACTGGCGCAAAGTTTGGGATTTTTCCCTGCTTTAGGAATGACCACGATTTTAGCCCCTAGTAATTCCTGCGGTATTTCCCGGCCCTCTAAAAAATGATTACAAAATTTTGTGAGATGAGCCAATAGTGTTGTACGAAATAACTTATAATAATCTCCCGGGAAGCCGCCTGGTCCCGCTGCCTTTCCCACTTTCAATTCTTTTATAACCTGTATAACCTCTATTGAAGATACGGGGGCATTTAGGATATTTTTATCTTCGTCTGAGATAACTGAGAGATGTGCGTCAATTAAAAAGTTATGCGTGTCTTTTTCAATGGCTGGTGAGTGTTCAGTTTTGTGTCCATCATAAAGTTGGCCATAGTATCTTGCAAACTCATCTACTATCTCTTGGGGAGATGCTGTTGTTTCTCCATTAGCTAACTGTAAAGAGGGAATAGCCATGACCCTATTTCTCTCCTGTAATTTATGCGCCAAATATCTGTCTGGTTTATTGGCAAATATGAAATATTGTACTTTTAGTTTGTGTAGTGTTTTAGTTGCATTGGTAGTCAGTAAGTTAGCTAATGTGGTTCTTTTTGTCTGTAAGGTTCTCAAAGTAGTCTCATTATGTGTAAGTCTGTGTGACTTCTCTAAGGTGGCTATCTCTTGGTGGAGTGTAGATATCTGAAATAAATGTGATAACAAAAATCATAAAAGGAAAACCAAATAAAGTTCTGAATCAAGGATATGTCTGTGTCCTCTGGATGAGTTTTTCAGCTTGTTAGCATTCCTCAGTGAGATCCCATAAAAAAGGAAACAGAAAATTGCAACATAGTGTGAATCTGTAATGGCACTTTGAGGAAGTAGTTGTTTTGTAACAAATGACTACTCATGTTGGAGCTTTCCACTAAGCTCAAGGATATGCGCACTCCCACTTTATACTGATGGGAAAACAGTACACTAGGCAAAACTTGGATACAAATTTATTTTAAAATATATAAAAGCGTCACATAAGCCTTGATAACACCACAATGTAAGGGTACAAAAGCAGATATGCTGTAACAAATGCTTCAAATCGCCAAACTTGCAAAGAGGTAAATGGATCAGCAGGAGTGTGACCACTGAAACCAAAACGTTTTTAGTAGCAAGACAATAGCGCTAAGCCCCCAGGTGTCCTGGCTAGTGTAGAGACGCAATAAAACTCAATATAGAACAGTTCAGTTCCGACGTACATTTCGCTGGTATGCTTTGTCAAGGAATGTTAGTGTGCATGTCCAAGAGTCCTTTTAAACAATCCATTGATGAGTTTCTGCCAGGTTTATGGTTACATCCTCCATTTTGGAAGTTGGCATTTAGGTAATTTGTCATTAAACAACTAGTATGTTTTTCAACTTCTTTCAGTTTTATACATTTTGTTGATATATGCATAGATGTTAAGATGGATAACCAGAATTGGGAAATTATGCATTATAATGTTATAGCATTATACATATATGCAAAACTTCAAAAAGCATAATCACATTGTGCCTGCAATTAGTGTCTATACTGATGACATATGTAGGTATTTGTTTTCTTTAACCCCTTAATGTGAAGGTATTAGATTTTATTTGTTAGCATGTAACATGTTTAAAAACATATATTGTACTTTTGTGTGTTTGCGCTGAAAAGTTATGATAGGATGTTGAGGTTACTGTTTCTAACTATGTGTTTAATTCTACATTTGGGGTTCCATATATTGAAAATAAGTTTGTGAAACATTCTAAAACTATTTAGCACTGATAATATAAGTGTGGACAACAAAAAAAAAAAAAAAAAAAATTAAAAATTAAAAAAATAAAAAAAAATTAAAAAAAAATAAAAAAAAATAATTAAGAAAAATTAAAATTTTTTTTTTTTTTTTATTAAAATTAAAAAAAAAAAAAAAAAAAATTAAAAAAGACATATATAGATTTTATAGCCTTCGTAGCTGTACTTATAAATAACTTTCACAAAAAGTGATGGATTTCAAAATCTTTATTAAGACCATTGGGTATGAAGCTATCCATAATATGGATCCACTTCATTTCCAATTGTCCCAATCTATTCTGTGTGTCTCCTCCCTTCCAATTCTGTTCTAATTTCCTAATGCCCAGAAATTCCAAATCCTTTACATTTCTATTGTGCTTTTTATCAAAGTGAGACGATACTGTATGATTAGCATAACCCTTTTCAATATTGTAAATATGCTCATTCATCCTAATTTTTAGAAGTCTAGAGGTACGCCCTATATAGATTAAATTGCATGAGCATCGTAACATGTAAATTACGTTTTTGCTATTGCAAGTAATAAATTGATCTATACTGTACTCCCTTTTGTTATCTCCAGAAAATTTTTTTTTACAGAATTTTGGAGTTTTTTTCATAAATTTGCAAGCATTGCAGAATTGACACTTTCTAAAACCCATTTCAGATGGTAGCAACCAATTTTTTACTTTGTTGTTGTCTACTTCTTTAATACATGTAGATATCTGTTTTCGAAGTTGTCTGATATGTGCCGCTTTCCCTTGCATTAACATTCCCCTTAGATATGCTTTATGAGCCGCCCATGTATATAAAGGGTTGGAGGTGGTATCTACATTTATGTCCCAGTATTCTTTAAGATATTTTAGGATATGGTCCTGTGCCAGGGGCTGCTTAAAGTATTGTCGGTCATAAGACCACGATTTTCCCCGTTTATGATCTTGTACCCCATCTAATGCTAACGTCAGTATAGAGTGGTCAGACCACACGCAGGGGTGAATCTCAGAGGATAGTAGGATCGGGTGAAAGATTTGGCTGGTATAGATATAATCAATTCTTGTATAAGATTTATGCGCAGCAGAATAATAGGTAGTGTCGTTTGTAGTTCCATATAAGGCCTGCCAGGTATCTATAAGAGTGTGGGACGCCAGGTGTTCCTGAATGTGTTTTATGTCCCGATTGTGTTGCTGTTTCTTATGTGACAAAGTCTCTCGGTTGGGTGTCTGGATCGGAGACAAATTAATGTTAAAATCTCCAGCTACTATGATCCTATTTTGGGACCACTGAGTTAGAAGATATGATATATGGGCAAAGAATTCTGTCTGTTTTGTATTAGGTGCATATACATTGCAGAATACTATGTCTGTGTTATCAATTTGACCTTTAACTATTAAATATCTTCCTTCCTCATCTGTGATTATAGATTAAAGTTCAAAGTTAAGGGCCGAGTGAATTAAGATGGACACTCCTCTTTTTTTGGTAGAGGCTGTGGCATGGTAGTGTTGTTGAAAGTGTCTGGACCAATATTTAGGAACCTGATTATTAAGAAAGTGAGTCTCCTGTAGGAAGAGAATATTAGCTTTGATATTTATATATTGGTTCATTGCCACTCGTCTCTTCACATCCGTGTTCAGGCCTCTCACATTGTGAGAAATTAATTTAATTTTTGGGGCCATCTAAGTGGGTGTAAGACGTACCATAAATATATTAGAACACAGATTAAGAAGGTGTGTGCATCCAAGCCCTCCTGACCAGAGTAAGCCTCCATCCATTCTATGACTAGTTCATGTGGGCGTGTGTGGTGTGTTACAACAATATGTGGCTCCAAGAGGAGGGTATAGTAAATAGTGTGAGTACAATAACAAAGTAAGAAGTTAACCACAAAAAAAAAACATAATTCCCTCTGACGAGGGCAAGATAATAAGACAAATAACCTTAACATTTTAAATTTAAATAACCGTGCAAGTGCTATATCTATGCGATAGAGAACAAAAACAACGGGCGTAAGCCCTATCTCTTCTACAGGCATATGGTAACTGCAGTTCATCTCTCTCCCAACTCCCTGCTTTACCCCATTACCTGCACATATCTTCATATATAACCTGAAGGTCCATACAGGGAGTCCCGTATCATAACTATTAAACTTACAAAACTTCCATAGCAGGTTTCAAAGTTACCACCTACTCATTAGAGAGTCACATTAAAGGATGGTTCATGGTATATCGCTATGCTCCTCCTGCTTTTGTAACCCTATGCTTTTCATTTCTTTAACTTCCAGAACAATTTTCCACCATAAGAGAAACTGTATTTCACTTATTCTTAGAACGTTTTCTACTGACTGTTTTCCATCTAGGAATGGTGTTTGATTTCAGAGATGCCTGGGGTTCCAGTTGTAGGGCCAAGACCGGCAGGTCAGGCATTTTTGGTGTTTCGAGCCCCAGTCTTTGGCATAGGTCAGGGATGTCGGCAGCTTCCTTGATAGTCACAGTCAAGTTATCCTTCAAGATATATAGAGCGAAGGGGAACTCCCATTTGTATTGAATCTGTTGTTTTCTCAATAGCTGAGTTAAGGGACGAAAAGAATTCCGTCTTTGGAGAGTTCTAAAGGATAGATCTTGATAGAATTGAACAACTGACCCCTGGAATTTGAAAGTAGGAGCATTTCTAGCTGCCGAGAGTATTAATTCTTTGTCCTGGAAGAGTAGCATCTTCACTATCACATCTCGCGGTGGAGCCGCCCCCTTAGGTTTAGCCCTCAGAGCTCTGTGAGCTCTTTCCATTGTAAAATCACTGTTTCCTCGATTTCCTGTTATACTTCTGAAGAGTTGTTGTAGATAAGTGGGTAGTTCCTTACGATCTACTGTCTCCGGAATACCTTTTAGTCTCAGGTTGCTTCTTCTACTCCTGTTCTCTAGGTCTTCAATCTTGTCTTGCATCTCTATGAACAGTTGGTGATGTGAGGCAATGGTTTGTGAAAGTCCATTCACATCCTCAGTAATTGCTTCTGTATGTTCTTCGATTGTATCCATTCTTCCTCCTAGTTCTGCAATGTCAGACCTGATCTCTGTTAGACTAGCTGTAACTGCCGTGTGCATAGAATCAATTTTAGACCATAGTTTATCAAAGCTAGTTGAGATGTCTTGTTTTGAAACTAAGAATTGCAAGTCTGCTTTAGTTACTGGGGTCTGATCTGTGTTTGATACTGCAGACTCTGAATCTGAGTCCATATCTTCTGGGTTTTCAGTATCTGGTTGGTCTGTCTGTTTCATTGTTTTGGAAGACTTGAAGTATGTGTTCAAGGACGTAGATTTACTCCTTTTGTCCATAGAGGGTTTCCTGGCAGACATTTCTAGGTTCCCTCTATGAAGTACTGTCATGAGTCAGGGAGCAGATGTCAATAGGAGTATGATCCGTTTGGTGCAAAAAAGGAAACTTGTGAGGTTCTTAAAGGTTGGAGGGGAAGACTCCCACCGCACTGTCGCTATCTAGAGATGCATAAGGATTATAAAGGTGGTCTTGGTGTAATGTTGATGTTCTCTTCCCCGCTATGGGTACTATATTCCGGGACACATGTCCCCAGATACCTTCGTATGACTCATGTTAACAGGCTAGCAGGGTATCCGTCCACACTTGCACAGCATAAGGTCAGCAGCTAAGCGTTCAGCATATTATTAGACTTTAGTCACACCGCCTCTGTAAGAATTCACCCCGCTCCCGGCCTATCTCTACTCCCCAGGGGCACTGTCCTCACAGGACGATCACGGAAAAAGGGCTGCAGGATATGACCCACCACCACAAAGGATGGCAGGAAAAGGGAGGTGAGAGAGTAGTACCGTGCTGGTATTAATTTATTGCTGCTCAGATGAGACTTCTAGGGCTCCGGCTGTTCTGTGTCAGATTTAATGTGCAAAATCAGATTGGGGGTCAGCAGTTTCTGCTTCACACAGTCGTGTGTGTTGATAGCTGCAAATTATTTGGAAAAGGAGAAAAATAAACAGCAATATAGGCTCTCAGTTCTCTGCAGCTTGTTTGAAAATCAACTGAGTAAAGTGATGGCTGCACTATTTAAAAGAGATTGTTGTTCTATAGCAAAGGCTGCAAGATAAGATGGCCTCCTTTCCCGCCACTGGCCGTCCTGCTAAACTGTAGTGTGAGTCCTTCAAGTGGCCTTATAAACCCCAAAAAAGTTATATTTCAGCAGCAAAGTGTCCCAAAGTGTAAGGTTAGTTATCTGAACGTGTGCAGCTAATGTCCTCCTGTTATGTAATGGGAGATAGGCCCCGGAGTGTTTAAAACTGGTTGCTGTCAATAAATGCGTTCAATCTCACCATTTGTAGTCTCCTGGGGTCCTTCTCTATTGCATCCCTGTAATCGGGTGGGTCACTCGCTTCTTTGAGAGACTGTCCCTTTAAAGGGACATTAAACCCTAATACATAGCTAAACACATTTTCAACGTAGCCCCTAACCAAGTGGATTATTTAGGTTTTCTGCCACCCTCACACAGATTACAGCTGCCTCATTTTTATTCCTTACAGCTGTTATTTATTCCTTATATTTGCATGAAGGGAGGTAAATTTAGTAAAAGGGGATTTTAAAGGGACATTAAACACTTTCAGGTTGTAATTTAAAATAATAAATCATATATATAAAAAAAAAACTCTACAATATACTTTCATTATTTATTTTGTTGCCTTTTTCTGTAATTCCATTCTGAAATTGTGAGCTTTTCAGTTCCTGTTTGCAATGGAAGTGCAGAGCACTGTTATATTCCACACAGCAATTGGCTGCACACTCTAGTGACCTATTTATAACTGTCCCTAATTGGCCACAGCAGAGAAGGTAACCTAAGTTACAACATGGCAGCTCCAATTGTTTTATAGACATTAACATTTACACTTATTTTGTCAATATTTAAAAAAATAATTAAACTTTAAAAAATACATATAACATGTTATTCTCAGAGTTATCTTTTCTTTGAA
The DNA here is from genome assembly GCF_027579735.1 of Bombina bombina. NCBI lineage: Eukaryota > Metazoa > Chordata > Amphibia > Anura > Bombinatoridae > Bombina > Bombina bombina. Next base: position 763,324,744 of record NC_069502.1, on the reverse strand, counting down.
TGCATCATTCTATGTAGCATTTATTTATTGTTTAATGTCCCTTTAAATAATAAAATCTGAAATAAGAAAAAATGGTGTGGCCTTCCCCACCACTGCCACTCTCATGCCAATAATGCCCTCCCCCATCAATACCACCCTCCACCTTTGACATGTATTGTTGGGCCATCTATAATTGTAAAGATTACAACCACTCTTGGCACAGACATCATGTGTCCAGGCATAATGCCCTAACCATTATGTTACCACATTTTACTTGGGCTCTGTGGGCTTGACCAAAATTATATAGTTTTCTGTTTTCAGGAACTTATTTTTTTATCCACTATTTATGACTGCAACTGCAGCAATCTTTACAAATATTAGACTTAACACACATATAAACTTATTATTCTTGTGTCTTAGTGGAAAAAGCCAGGAAAATAATCTTACAGTTCAATGTGCAGTATAATCTGTTTTTTGATTCAAGCACTGCTGATTGGCTCATTTTACTGTTTCTGTATTCCACAACTTACATCACTCAGTTAATTTGGATTATTTATTTAGCACACATTTGGGCAAAATCGATATTTGCGCTTCACTGAGTAATACCAGCGCACGCTAATATGCGCTGGTATTACAAGTTCGCATTGCTAGGAAGCATTGCTCTCACAAGAGCGCGCTTCCATAGGCTTCAATGGGAGTCTTGTTTTCATGCCGTGAGCGAAGGGGGTAAGTAGCACAGCGATGGGTAGCAAATTGTAAATATATATGCATATGACTATATACATATATATTTGTGTGTTAATATGTGTATATACACATATTAACACATAAATATATATGTTTATAAGCATATATATTTACTTGGAACACACAGTTGCCATAGACCTCAATGTAAAGGCACTTTTCAGTGCCATTTTTTACTAACACCCCACACTTTTAATCCCATATAACTGCTTTTTGCTACTATCTTTATTTTTTTATAAATTATATTACACTTAATTTTAGGGACATTTGAGCTCCACTGAGTAATACCAGAGCACGCAGCTTTAAAACAGAACATTATTTACTAAAAGTATGACAATTTTTCACACCTTGAATATATTTAATTTCTTCTACTAGATACGACGAGTCCACGGATTCATCCTTACTTGTGGGATATGATCCTCCTGCTAACAGGAAGTGGCAAAGAGCACCACAGCAGAGCTGTATATATATATAGCTCCTCCCTTTTATCCACCCCCAGTCATTCTCTTTGCCTATACTAGTAATAGGAAGAGGTAAAGTGAAAGAGGTGATAAAATTATAGTTTTATTTTCTTCAAGCAAGCCTTTTTTATTTTAAATGGTACCGGTGAGTGCTATTTTTCCTCAGGCAGTAGATGGAAGAAGATTTCTGCCTGGAGGTTGATGATCTTAGCAGTGGTTACTAAGATCCAGAGGAGTTTCCACAGAATGGCTGAGGAGTACTTGAGAAGCTTCTGTGTGGGGAACGTTTTTCATGCTACAAGCATTGAGGTATGTTCAGTCATTTTTTTCTGAAGAGACTGTGGTATTTCAGAACCGGCTGACATAGTTCCCATGAGGGAAGGGGTAAGCAATAATCCTACATGCAATGAAGGGATGTTACTGGGACCTGTTATATATGGGCTAATAACACTGGTTGCATAATGTTTGAGTGAAAACGATTTTATGTGCAGGGGCAAATAACGTTTTTATGAACTAACGTTTGAGTGTTTGATGGCACTGGAGGGTTTCACATGCCTGACAGTATTGTATTGGGTATATGAAAACCCACATGGCTAGTTCCTATACCGCTTTACAGCGTTTTTTTACTAGGCAGAGACATCGTATAAGATGGGCGGGGCCTAATTTCGCGCCTTAGATGCGCAGTTGTATTTCTCATGAAGGCAGCAAGCTCCAGCTCCGGTGAGCCTAAACTGAAGAGATAGACTTATTGAAGTGAGAGTGTAATTCTCAGATCCCAGAGGGCAGGTAGGCGCCACAGCAGAGCTGTGGCGAGGTGCAGGGGGTTGCTATTTTATTTTTGATAACGTTTTGGGTAACGTTTTTTTCTCATAGAGGGTTAATTGTCCCTTACTTGTAGGTGCAATCTTAGGCTGCCAGATAAGTCACATATATGCTAAAATTGTGAGTGTTATGACTTTTTAAAGCAGTTTTGGAAAAATTGTACGCTTTTTTTCTCTTAAAGGCGCAGTACCGTTTTTCAGATTGTTGTGTTTTTCATTAAATAAAGTGTTTTCAAGACTTTTTGTGGTTATTACTAGCCTGTTCAACATGTCTGACATTGAGGAAAGTCAATGCTCTGTGTTTAGAAGCCAATGTGGAACCCCCACTTAAAATGTGTCCCTCATGTACTGAAAGGGCCTTACATTGCAAAGAACATATTTTAGGTGATAAAAGTATGTCTCAGGATGATTCTCAGTCTGAAGAGAATCAGGTTATGCCATCTAATTCTCCCCAAGTGTCACAACCTTTAACGCCCACTCAAGCGACGCCAAGTACTTCTAGTGCATCTAATTCTTTTACCCTGCAAGATATGGCTGCAGTAATGTCTACTACCCTTACAGAGGTATTATCTAAACTGCCAGGTTTACAGGGTAAGCGCAGTAGGTCAGGTATTAGAGTAAATGCTGAGCCCTCTGATGCTTTATTGGCCATCTCCGATGTACCCTCACAGTGTTCTGATTTGGTGGTGGGGGATTTGCTGTCTGAGGGAGAGCTTTCAGACTCAGGAAAGATGTTCCCTCTAACAGACTCAGATGTGACGGCCTTTAAGTTTAAGCTTGAACACCTCCGCTTGTTACTCCTAGAGGTTTTAGCGACTCTGGATGATTGTGACCCTATTGTATTACCACCAGAGAAATTGTGTAAAATGGATAAATATCTAGAGGTCCCTACTTACACTAATGTTTTTCCAGTCCCTAGAAGGATTTCGGACATTGTTACTAAGAAATGAGATAGACCAGGCATTCCGTTCTCTCCCCTTCCTACTTTTAAGAAAATGTTTCCCATATCTGACACCATTTGGGATTCCTGGCAGACGGTCCCTAAGGTGGAGGGAGCTATTTCTACCCTGGCTAAGCGTACAACTATACCTATTGAGGACAGTTGTGCTTTCAAAGATCCTATGGATAAAAAATTAGAGGGTCTTTTAAAGAAATTGTTTATTCATCAGGTTTTTCTTCTACAACCTATGGCGTGCATTGTTCCAGTAACTACTGCAGCAGCTTTTTGGTTTGAGGCTCTAGAGGAGTCTCTTAAGGTTGAGACCCCATTAGATGATATTTTGGATAGAATTAAGGCTCTCAAGCTAGCTAATTCTCTGATTACCGATGCCGCTTTTCAAATGGCTAAATTAGCGGCAAAAAATGCATGCTTTGCCATTTTAGCGCATATAGCGTTATGGCTTAAGTCTTGGTCTGCTGATGTGTTATCAAAATCTAAACTTTTAGCTATTCCCTTTAAAGGTAAGACCCTATTCGGGCCTGAACTAAAGGAGATCATCTCCGACATTACTGGAGGTAAAGGTCATGCCCTTCCTCAGGACAAGACGGTTAAAATGAGGGCTAAACAAAATAATTTTTGTTCCTTTCAAAACTTTAAAGGTGGACCCTCTACTTCCTCCTCTGCAACAAAGCAGGAGGGGAATTTTGCACAATCCAAGTCAGTCTGGAGACCTAACCAGACCTGGAATAAAGGTAAACAGGCCAAGAAGCCCGCTGCTGCTACTAAGACAGCATGAAGGGGCAGCCCCCGATCCGGGACCGGATCTAGTAGGGGGCAGACTTTCTCTCTTCGCTCAGGCTTGGGAAGGGACGTTCAGGATCCCTGGGCATTAGAAATCGTTACCCAGGCGTATCGACTAGAGTTCAAGGATTTTCTCCCAAGGGGAAGATTTCATTTTTCACATTTGTCTTTAGACCAGACAAAAAGAGAGGAGTTCTTACGCTGTGTAGAATATCTATATACCATGGGTGTAATCTGCCCAGTTCCAAAACTAGAACAGGAGCAGGGGTTTTACTCAAATCTGTGTTTGTGGTTCCCAAAAAAGAGGGAACCTTCAGACCGATTTTAGATCTCAAATGTCTAAACAAATTTCTCAGAGTCCCATCGTTCAAGATAGAGACCATACAAACTATTTTGCCAATGATTGAGGGTCAATATATGACTTCCGTGGACTTAAAGGATGCGTATCTTCACATTCCTATCCACAAAGATCATCACCAGTTTCTCAGGTTCGCCTTCCTGGACAAACACTACCAGTTTGTGGCCCTCCCTTTCGGGTTGGCCACAGCTCCCAGAATTTTCACAAAGGTGCTAGGGTCCCTTCTGGCTGTTCTAAGGCCGCGGGGCATAGCAGTGGCGCCCTATCTGGATGACATTTTGATTCAGGCGTCAACTTACCAGCTAGCCAAATCTCACACGGACTTCGTGTTGGCTTTTCTAAGAACTCACGGGTGGAAGGTGAATATACAAAAGAGTTCACTAGTTCCACTGACAAGAGTTCCATTCTTAGGAACTCTGATAGACTCGGTAGACATGAAAATATTTCTGACGGAGGTCAGAAAGTCAAAAATCCTAACTACTTGCCGAGCACTTCAGTCCATTCCTCGGCCATCAGTGGCGCAGTGTATGGAGGTCATTGGATTAATGGTAGCGGCAATGGACATCGTTCCGTTTGCTCGCTTACATCTCAGACCACTGCAGCTGTGCATGCTCAGACAGTGGAATGGGGATTATGCGGATTTATCTCCTCAGATAAATCTGGATCTAGAAACCAGAGACTCTCTTCTTTGGTGGTTGTCACAGGATCATCTGTCCCAGGGAATGTGCTTCCGCAGGCCAGCATGGGTCACAGTGATGACGAACGCCAGCCTCTTGGGCTGGGGTGCAGTCTGGAATTCCCTGAAGGCTCAAGGTGTTTGGACTCAGGAGGAGTCCCTACTTCCAATCAATATTCTGGAACTGAGAGCAATATTCAATGCGCTTCAAGCGTGGCCTCAGTTGGCCTTGGCCAGATTCATAAGATTCCAGTCGGACAATATCACGACTGTAGCATATATCAATCATCAAGGGGGAACAAAGAGTTCTCTAGCGATGATAGAGGTTTCCAAGATAATTCGATGGGCGGAGAATCACTCTTGCCATCTATCAGCAATCTATATCCCAGGAGTAGAGAACTGGGAAGCGGATTTTCTAAGTCGTCAGACTTTTCATCCGGGGGAGTGGGATCTCCATCCGGAGGTGTTTGCGGCATTGATCCATCAATGGGGCACACTGGAATTGGATTTGATGACATCTCGTCAGAATGCCAAACTTCCTTGTTACGGGTCCAGATCAAGGGATCCCCAAGCAGTACTGATAGATGTTCTAGCAGTACCTTGGTCGTTCAACCTGGCTTATGTGTTTCCTCCTTTTCCTCTCCTACCTCGACTGATTGCCAGAATCAAACAGGAGAGGGCTTCGGTAATCATGATAGCGCCTTGGTATGCAGATCTAGTGGAAATGTCATCTCTGCCACCATGGAAACTGCCACTGAGACAGGACCTTCTCATTCAAGGTCCGTTCCAACATCCAAATCTAAATTCTCTGCAGCTGACTTCCTGGAGATTGAACGCTTGATTTTATCTAAGAAGGGATTCTCTGAGTTGGTCATTGATACCTTGATTCAGGCTCAGAAGCCTGTCACTAGGAAAATTTACCATAAGATATGGCGTAAATATCTTTATTGGTGCGAATCTAACAGCTACTCATGGAGTAGGGTTAGGATTCCCAGGATTTTGTCCTTTCTCCAAGAAGGATTGGAGAAGGGATTATTGGCTAGTTCCTTAAAGGGACAAATTTCTGCTTTGTCAATTTTACTACATAAGCGTCTGGCGGATGTCAGGCTTTAGTCAGAATCAAGCCTGTGTTTAAACCTGTTGCTCCGCCATGGAGTTTGAATTTAGTTCTCAATGTTCTTCAAGGGGTTCCGTTTAAACCCATGCATTCCATAGATATTAAGCTTTTATCTTGGAAAGTTTTGTTTTTAGTTGCTATCTCTTCTGCTCGAAGAGTTTCTGAGCTTTCTGCGTTGCAATGTGCCTCGCCTTATCTTATATTCCATTCTGATAAGGTGGTTTTGCGTACTAAACCTGGATTCCTTCCTAAGGTTGTTTCAAATAAGAATATTAATCAGGAAATTGTTGTTCCTTCTATGTGTCCTAATCCTTCTTCCAAGAAGGAGCGTCTGTTACATAACTTGGACGTAGTTCGTGCCTTGAAGTTTTACTTGCAAGCGACCAAGGATTTCCGGCAAACATCTTCTCTATTTGTTGTTTATTTTGGAAAGCGTAGGGGTCAAAAAGCTACGGCTACCTCTCTTTCTTTTTGGCTGAAAAGCATCATCCGTTTGGCATACGAGACTGCTGGACAGCAGCCTCCTGAAAAAATTACTGCTCATTCTACTAGAGCTGTGGCTTACACATGGGCTTTTAAAAACAATGCTTCTGTTGAACAGATTTGTAAGGCTGCGACTTGTTCCTCCCTTCATACCTTTTCCAAATTTTACAAATTTGATACTTTTTCTTCTTCTGAGGCTATTTTTGGGAGAAAAGTTCTTCAAGCAGTGGTGCCTTCTGTTTAGGTATCTGTCTTGTCCCTCCCGTTCATCAGTGTCCTGTTGCTTTGGTATTGTATCCCACAAGTAAGGATGAATCCGTGAACTCGTCGTATCTAGTCGAAGAAAAGGAAATGTATGCTTACCTGATAAATTGATTTCTTCTACGATACGACAAGTCCACGGCCCTTCCTGTCATATTAGACAGATTATATTTTTGTTTTCAAAACTTCAGTCACCTCTGAACCTTTTAGCTTTTCTTTTCTCTTCCTATACCTTCGGTCGAATGACTGGGGGTGGAGAGAAGGGAGGAGCTATATATACAGCTCTGCTGTGGTGCTCTTTGTCACTTCCTGTTAGCAGGAGGATAATATCCCACAAGTAAGGATGAATCCGTGGACTCGTCGTATCGTAGAAGAAATCAATTTATCAAGCATAAATTTCCTTTTTTATTTATTTTTTATGAGAAAAATAGCAATTACCTAAATGTTCTGCATACTTGATCAGTCATGTAATACCCATGAGTGCATTTGCCATATGCTAAGCAGGTGCATACTAGACTGGCATGGGGCACATTTATATGTCATTGTATAAATGTAGCTTATGGCTAAAATTAGCTTTTTTGTTCCCATAAAATTGAGTACTCATGGGCTATAAAAATAAATGTTGCAGTTAAAGAACTTTACAGCAATTTGCTTTCTTGATGTATTTTATACAAAAACGTTGTAGCAGTTGATGCTTGAACATAACTGTTTTAAGGTGGGCAGAATGAAACTGCTTTCTCTTCAACAATGTGGTCATATTGTCGATATCATAGAAGACTGACAGCTGACTACTCTAGAATTATGAGCCCTTATTTTCATGCTTGTTGTAAAATATAAATTGCGTGGACGATCCCCACATTTTTTTTTTATCAGGTCTGATTTTCATTTAAATGTCTTGTTAAAACAGGAGATTGCATATGTACCACATGCTGATTTGCAATAAAATGTCCATACAGCATTCTTTTAGATTTTTAAAAACAAGAACCCTTTAATAAATATATATACAGGTGGCACTCGTTTTACAACGGTTCAGTGTACACCGTTTCAGAATAACAACCTTTTTTTCCAGTAATGTGACTGCTATTAAAAAGCATTGAGAAGCAGTGCATTTATTAAAATAGCCAGTAGGTGGAGCTGTCCGCTTGTGTTGCAGCAAAGCCAAGCAAGCTGAAATTAATCAGTTTAACCAGACCTGAGCTATCAAGCAGAATTCAAAGGAACAAGATCTTCCTGTCTATAACTCTGTCCAGATTGGAATGCACAGAAAGAACTGTTTGCAGAAAAATGCAAGTGAAGTCTGTGTTGTGTGATTATTTTATTAGGTTTATAATGCTGTTTAGCAAATGTTCTTGTTAATTTAACTTAGTTTAATTATATATTTTGTGTTGTGTGATTATTTTATTAGTTTTATAATGTTGTCTAGCATTTAAAGTCTTCATTTCAAAGCTTTAAAAATAATGAATTAAGTGTTACTTATGACAATTTTGAGAGGGGCCTGGAACCTATCTCCCTTACTTCCCATTGACTTACATTATAAACTGGGTTTCAATTTACAACGGTTGCGATTTACAACCATTCCTTCTGGATCCTAACCCCGGCGTAAACTGAGGGCTACCTGTATATATACATAGGTGGCCCTCGGTTTACAACGGTTCAATTTACACCGTTTCAGAATAACAACCTTTTTTTCCAGTCATGTGACTGCTATTGAAAAGCATTGAGAGCAGTGCATTGATTAAAATAGCCAGTAGGTGGAGCTGTCCGCTTGTGTTGCAGCAAAGCCAAGCAAGCTGAAATTAATCAGTTTAACCAGACCTGAGCTATCGAGCAGATTTCAAAGGAACAAGAGCTTCCTGTCTATAAATCAGTCCAGATTGGAATGCATAGAAAGAACTGTTTGCAGAAAAATGCAAGTGAAGTCTGTGTTGTGTGATTATTGTATTAGGTTTATAATGCTGTTTAGCAAACGTTTCTGATTATTTAACTTAGTTTATTTATATATTCTGTGTTGTGTGATTATTTTATTAGGTTTATAATGCTGTTTAGCATTTAAAGTCTTCATTTCAAAGCTTTAAAATAATGTATTAGGTGTTACTTATGACAAGTTTGAGAGGGGCCTGGAACCTAACTCCCTCACTTCCCATTGACTTACATTATAAACTGGGTTTCAATTTACAACGGATTTGATTTACAACCATTCCTTCTGGAACCTAACCCCGGCGTAAACTGAGGGCTACCTGTATATATATATATATATATATATATATATATATATATATATATATATATATATATATATATATATATATTTATACAAAGCCTTGCAAAAGTATTCACCCCCCTTGGCATTTTTTGTGTTTTGTTGCCTCACAACCTAGAATTAACATGGATTGTTTGAGGATTTGCATCATTTAATTTACAGAACATGCCCACAACTTTGAAGATGTTTTTTTTTTTTTTTTTTTTTTAATTGTGAAGCAAACAACAAATAGGACAAAATAACAGAAAAAGTCAATGTGCATAACTATTCACCCCCCTAAAGTCAATACTTTGTAGAGCCACCTTTTGCGGCAATCACACCTCCAAGTCGCTTTGGATAAGTCTCTATGAGCTTGCCACATCTTACCACTGGGATTTCTGCCCATTCCTCCTTGCAAAACTGCTCCAGCTCCTTCAAGTTGGATGGTTTGCGCTTGTGAACAGCAATCTTTAAGTCTGACAACAGATTTTCTATTGATTTGAGGTCTGGGCTTTGACTAGGCCATTCCAACACATTTACATGTTTCCCCTTAAACCACTCGAGTGTTGCTTTAGCAGTGTGTTTGGGGTCATTGTCCTGCTGGAAGGTGAACCTCCGTCTTAGACTCTAATCATGGTACACGTTTTGCTCAAGAATATCCCTGTATTTAGCACCATCCATCTTTCCTTCAACTCTGATTAGTTACCCAGTCCCGGCTGCTGAAAAACGTCCCCATGTTTCACTGTGGGGATGGTGTTCTTTGGGTGATTTGATGTGTTGGGTTTGCGCCAGACATAGCGTTTTCTTTGATGGCCGAAAAGTTAAATTTTAGTCTCATCAGACCAGAGCACCTTCCTCCATACATTTTGGGAGTCTCCCACATGCCTTTTTGCAAACTTAAAACATGCCATTTTGTTTTTTGCTGAAAGTAATGGCTTTCTTCTGGCCACTCTGCCATAAAGCCCAACTCTATGGAGCGTACGGCTTATTGTCGTCCTATGTACAGATACTCCAGTCTCTGCTGTGGAACTCTGCAGCTCCTCCAGGGTTACCCTAGGTCTCTATGCTCCCACTCTGATTAATGCCCTCCTTGTCCAGTCCGTGAGTTTTGGTGGGCGGCCGTCTCTTGGTAGGTTTGCTATTGTGCCATGTTCTTTCCATTTGGTTATGATAGATTTGATGGTGCTCCTGGGTATCATCAAATATTTGGATATTTTTTTATAACCTAACCCTGACTTGTACTTCTCAACAACATTGTCCCTTACTTGTTTGGAGAGTTCCTTGGTCTTCATGGCAGTGTTTGGTTAGTGGTGCCTCTTGCTTAGGTTTTGTAGCCTCTGGGGCCTTTCAAAAATGTGTGTATATGTAATGACAGATCATGTGACACTTAGATTGCACACAGGTAGACATCATGTCACTAATTATGTGACTTCTAAAGGTAATTGGTTGCACCAGAGCTTTTTATGGGCTTCATAATAAAGGGGGTGAATACATATGCACATGCCAATTTTCTGTTTTCCATTTCTAAAAAATAGTTTTATGTATATATTTTTCTCATTTCACTTCACCAACTTAGACTATTGTGTTCTGATCCATCACATAAAATTCAGATTAATAAAACATTGAACTTAAGGCTGTAATGTAACAAAATAGGTAAAAAGTCAAGGGGGGTGAATACTTTTGCAAGGCATGTATGTATGTGTGTGTGTGTATATATATATATATATATATATATATATATATATATATATATATATATATATATATATAGCATCAAATTATTTTACCATTGGTAAGGAACGCCATACACATATGTATGTGTGTATATATATATATATATATATATATATATATATATATATATACTAGCGTGGATTTTGTGATTTGTAAAAAAATAGCGAAAAAACACGACCACTCGCAATGACGTGTGCCCTCATCTGTGTGTCCGTTCGTAAGTTTTTGTTAATCCTCTGTGTTTCTCATACATGGGCACCAATCCGCTAAGTTTTGGGCGGTGCTTCCGTCCGGCACATCAAAAATATGCTATTATTATTCTGTTGACAATTACTTTAATATTAAATTGTAATTATATATTTATGACTCAACTGTCAGATGTGAGAAAAAAAGAGTATTCATTTTTTTAGTGATATCCATATCTTGAGAACTACTTACGTAAATGTGGCATGTAAACTTACTTCATAATGATGATTTTAAAGTGTTAAGTTTTACTGTCTATAAAACAATGGGAGCTGTCATGTTATAGTGTTATGGGTAGATACAACTCAGAAATAAGTATATCTAAGCATTGGGTTGATTATGCAATTCTATTGTATTTGTTACTTGTCTGCACACTGAAGAAAATGTTGCTTTTATTCAGAAAAAAACATTAAACTTTTGTTGTTTTTTTTTTGTTTGTTTTTCAAGGTTCGAGATGATGTTTACCACAACATATTGTCAAACAACCTTCCTAACCTTCTCGAGTACGGAAATATCACAGCTCTCACTCACTTGTGGTGTACTGGACAGATTACCAACTTTGAATACCTTACTCATTTGAACAAACACGCTGGGCGTTCTTTCAATGATCTAATGCAGTATCCAGTATTTCCATTCATAGTTAGTGATTATGTCAGTGAAACTCTTGACCTTCATGAAACAATAATCTACAGGTAACTTAAATATAAATATTAATTTGTGCAGGATAAAAATTAAAATGTGTGGTGGGGTTTTCTTGTTTTTTTTTCTATATTTAAAAAAATGGACGTCTTAATTTATGTGTTTATGATTTTTTTCCCCCCAAAAAAATAATTTCCTGTTTTGTTATAGTAAAGGAATAATTCATACCCCTTTTCATATATAGAAAAAATAATATTAAAAAATGGCTGCTGAAGATAATTGTAGAATACATAGATGTTTATATGTATCAGTATTTTCAGCTCATTTGTGTTAATTCACTTATATCTACATAAGAATATTGCTCAATAGTATTGTAAAACCTCCCATTTAATGGGACAGTAAACACATTGAGATGCGTATCTAAAATGGTTACTTATCTACAAACTACTGTTACGGTGGTATTTGACTCCACATCGTTTACATAGCATATTCCCAAACTCTTCTCCCTTATGCTGGAGACATTGTGGAGGGAGGGGCACTTTATCCCATATCTGGTGGTCTTGCCCACTCTTACAGAATTACTGGCACGATATAACTGAATGCATTAACACAACTTTAGGAATATCGGTTACACTAACCCCTGCCATAGTCCTATTGAATGAAACACCTAATATCCCATGTATATATCGAAAAAAATTATTGCAATGCATGCTTAACTGTGCTAAATGTCTAATACCAAGGTTCTGGAAGAAACACCAAATCCCTGATTTCTTGATGTGGGTGAGAGAGATGGAACATGTGTTGGCCTTAGAAAAAGTATACTACACCTTTGTGGGAAAACGAGACTTTATTGCAGATATACTATACATTTGGGAGCAGAGATAAGAGTTAAACCCAAACCAAAATCGAAATATATACAAAATTCTTTATTATGTCTAGAACCATTTGCATTGTTTTGAAGTCTGTTGATCGAGCTGTTGATGTTCTGTACCCTATGGTTAATTCACACATACTGTACATCTCTGTTATGGGATGCAACAGCCTTTACTCCGGTTAAACTGTACTTGATGTATGTATATGATTCCTCTTGGATTGTTATTCCTGTACACCTGTTTTAAAAACAAAATAAAAATCGTTTAATGGAAAGAAAAAAAATGTTTACTTATACATAGCGAAACAACTTTGCAATATATTTTCATTTTATTATTTACTTTGCCCCCTTTTCATGTAATTTAAATTAAATATTGAGCAATGTCTAATTCTCAGAACTTAAAATGCACTTTGTTGACTTCTCATTCTGCTACATATCAATCCCTAATTGGCTTTATCAGATAACATCTTTATGACAGTGGCTTGCCTTGTTGCCTGCAGACTAAAGCCCTGATTGGCTCATCCACATAAGGCAAATGGTGTTTGGCGTTTGGCTATTGAAAAATAAATTGCAGAAAAAAGGATGTTACTGAGTGCAATGGTAATTTCTTTCATGTAATTGGCAAGAGTCCATGAGCTAGTGACGTATGGAATATACAATCCTACCAGGAGGGGCGAAGTTTCCCAAACCTCAAAATGCCTATAAATACACCCCCCACCACACCCACAATTCAGTTTTACAAACTTTGCCTCCTATGGAGGGGGTGAAGTAAGTTTGTGCTAGATTTCTACGTTGATATGCGCTGCTCAGCTTTTTTGAAGCCCGGTTCCTCTCAGAGTGCAGTGAATGACAGAGGGATGTGAAGGGAGTATTACCTATTGAATACAATAGGTCATCCTAACAGCAATCTATTTCATAGGTTCTCTGTTATCGGTCATAGAGATTCATCTCCTACCTCCCTTTTCAGATCGATGATATACTCTTATATACCATTACCTCTGCTGATTCTCGTTTCAGTACTGGTTTGGCTATCTACTTTATGTAGATGAGTGTCTTGGTAAGTATGTTTCCTTTATTTAAGACACTCTCAGCTATGGTTTGGCACTTTATATTTAAAGTTCTAAATATATGTTTGTACTTATATTTGCCATGATTCAGGTTTATCAGTATATTTCCTTTTTGCAGACTGTCAGTTTCATATTTGGGAAATGCATATGAAGAAAAAAAAAATTCTTACCTGAAATTTTCAAATTGACTCTCTTTTCTAAATTGCAGGCTGTTAGGCTCACGGGGGAGCGCAAAATGCTATATTTTATTGCGTCATTCTTGGCGCGAGACTTTTTTGGTGAGAGAATTACGTTGACATATTTTCGTCATTTCCGGCGTCTTAGTTTTTTTCACATAGTTGCGTCATCTATGATGTTCGTGTTTGTTGCAGACGTTCTTGGCGCCAAAAAATATTTTGTCAGTTGGGTGTCATACTTGGCGCCAAACTTTTTGGCATTATTTAAGTCTTCATTTCTTTTTGCTTCTGGTTTCCAGAGGCTTATTTTGTTGCATTTCTTTCCCATTTCTGAAACTGTCATACAAGGAAATTGATAATTTTGCTTTATATGTTATTTTTTCTCTTACATATTGCAAGATGTCTCAAACTGACCCTGTCTCAGAATCTACTACTGGAATCCTGCTGCCTGATGTCGGTTCTACCAAAGCTAAGTGCATTTGTTGTAAACTTGTTGTAACTGTTCCTCCGGCTGTAGTTTGTGATAGTTGTCATGACAAACTTTTACATGCAGACAATATTTCCATTAGTAGTAGTCCATTACCTGTTGTTGGTCCTTCAACATCTAATGCTCAGGATATTCCTGTTAATGTGAGAGAATTTGTTTCTAATTCCATTCAGAAGGCATTGTCTGTCATACCGCCTTCTAATAAACGTAAAAGGTCTTTAAAACTTCTCAGAAAATTGATGAATTTTTAAATGACCGACAACATTCTGGTTTATCTATCTCTGATGAGGATCTATCTGGTTCAGAAGATTCTGCTTCAGATATTGACACTTACAAATCTTCATATTTGTTTAAAATGGAGTATATTTGTTCCTTATTAAAGGAGGTGTTGATTGCATTAGATATGGAGGAGACTAGTCTTCTTGATATTAAAACTAATAAACGTTTAAATTCGTTTTTTAAACCTCATGTAGTTATTCCTGAGGTTTTTCCAGTTCCTGATGCTATTTCAGATGTGATTTCTAGGGAATGGAATAGACTGGGTACTTCTTTTACTCCTTCTTCAAGGTTTAAGAAACTGTATCCTTTGCCGTCTGATAGATTGGAGTTTTGGGAAAAGATCCCCAAAGTTGATGGGGCCATCTCTACTCTTGCTAAGCGTACTACGATTCCTACGGCAGATAGTACTTCTTTTAAAGATCCTTTAGATAGGAAACTTGAATCTTATCTAAGGAAGGCTTATTTATGTTAAGGTCATCTTCTTAGGCCTGCTATTTCTTTGGCTGATGTTGCAGCTGCTTCCACTTTTTGGTTGGAAACCTTAGCGCAACAAGTACCAATGTGTATAGCATTGTTAAGTTAATTCAACATGCTAATAATTTCATTTGTGATGCCATTTTTTATATCATTAGAATTGATGTTAGATATATGTCTTTAGCTATTTTAGCTAGAAGAGCTTTATGGCTTAAATCTTGGAATGCTGATATGACTTCTAAATCAACGTTGCTATCTCTCTCTTTCCAAGGTAATAAATTATTTGGTTCTCGGTTGGATTCGATTATTTCAACTGTCACTGGGGGGAACGGAGCTTTTTTGCCTCAGGATAAAAAATCTAAGGGTAAATTTAAGGCTGCTAACCGTTTTCGTTCCTTTCGACAAAATAAGGAACAGAAACCCTAAAGGAACAGTTTCCAATTGGAAGCCTTCTTCAGTCTGGAATAAATCCAAGCCATATAAAAGATCAAAATCAGCCCCCAAGTCCGCATGAAGGTGCGGCCCTCATTTCAGCCCAGCTGGTAGGGGGCAGACTTAGATTTTTCAAGGATATTTTGATCAATTCAGTCCAAAATCATTGGATTCAGAACATTGTCTCTCAGGGGTACAGAATAGGTTTCAAAGTAAGACCGCCTGTGAGAAGTTTCTTTCTCTCACGCATTCCAGTGAACCCAGAGAAAGCTCAGGCTTTCCTGAAGTGTGTTTCAGACCTGGAGTTGTCTGGGGTAATTGTGCCAGTTCCTTTTCAGGAACGGGGTCTGGGGTTTTATTCAAATCTGTTCATAGTCCCAAAGAAGGAGAATTCTTTCAGACCAGTTCTGGATCTAAAAATTTTGAATGGTTATGTAAGAATACCAACATTCAAGATGGTGAATATAAGGACTATTCTGCCTTTTGTTCAGCAAGGGCATTATATGTCCACTTTAGACTTACAGGATGCATATCTTCATATTCCGATTCATCCAGATCACTATCAGTTCCTGAGATTCTCTTTTCTAGATAAGCATTACCAATTTGTTGCTCTTCCTTTTGGCCTAACAACAGCTCCAAGGATCTTTTCAAAGGTGTTTCCTTATTTGGATGATATCTTGGTACTTGCTCAGTCTTCACGTTCTGCAGAATCTCACACGAATCAACTAGTGTTGTTTCTTCAAAGACATGGTTGGAGGATCAATTTACCAAAAAGTTCCTTGATTCCTCAGACAAGGGTAACCTTTTTAGGATTCCAAATAGATTCAGTATACATGACTTTGTCTCTAACAGACAAGAGACGTCTGAAATTGGTTGCAGCTTGTTGGAACCTTCAGTCTCAGTCATTCCCTTCAGTAGCTATGTGCATGGAGGTTTTAGGTCTCATGACTGCAGCATCGGACACGATCCCCTTTGCTCGTTTTCACATGAGACCTCTTCAGCTTTGTATGCTGAACCAATGGTGCAGGGATTATACAAAGATACCACAATTAATATCCTTAAATCACAATGTTCGACTATCTCTGACTTGGTGGTTAGATCACCATCGTTTAGTTCAAGGGGCCTCTTTTATTCGTCCAACCTGGACTGTGATCACAACAGATGCGAGTCCTTCAGGTTGGGGAGCTGTCTGGGGATCTCTGATAGTGCAGGGGGTTTGGAAATCTCAAGAGGCGAGATTACCAATCAATATTTTGGAACTCTGTGCGATTCTCAGAGCTCTTCAGTTTTGGCCTCTACTGAAGAGAGAACTGTTTATTTGTTTTCAGACAGACAATGTCACAACCGTGGCGTATGTCAATCATCAGGGTGGGACTCACAGTTCTCAAGCTATGAAAGAAGTATCTTGGATACTTGCTTGGGCGGAATCCAGCTCCTGTCTAATTTCTGCGGTCCATATCCCAGATATAGACAATTGGAAAGCGGATTATCTCAGTCGTCAGACTTTACATCCGGGAGAGTGGTCTCTTCACCCAGATGTGTTTTTTCAGATTGTTCAGATGTGGGGGCTTGCAGAAATAGATCTGATGGCTTCTCATCTAAACAGGAAACTTCCCAGGTATCTGTCCAGGTCCAGGGATCCTCAGGCGGAAGCAGTGGATGCATTGACACTTCCTTGGAATTATCAACCTGCTTATATTTTTCCGCCTCTAGTTCTTCTTCCAAGAGTGATTTCCAAAATCATAATGGAACGTTTGTTTGTACTGCTGGTGGCTCCAGCATGACCACACAGGTTTTGGTATGCGGATCTTATTCGGATGTCCAGTTGCTAACCTTGGCCACTTACGTTAAGGCCAGACCTTCTATTTCAATGCTCGTTTTTCCATCAGGATCTCAAATCATTAAATTTGAAGGTATGGAGATTGAACGCTTAGTGCTTAGTCATTGAGGTCTCTCTGACTCAGTGATTAATACTATGTTGCAGGCTCATAAATCTGTGTCTAGAAAGATTTATTATCGAGTTTGGAAGACTTACATTTCATAGTGCTCTTCTCATAAATTCTCTTGGCATTCTTTTAGAATTCCTAGAATTTTACAATTTCTTCAGGATGGTTTAGATAAGGGTTTGTCTGCAAGTTCCTTGAAAGGACAAATCTCTGCTCTTTCTGTTCTGTTCCACAGAAAAATTGCTAATCTTCCTGGTATTCATTGTTTTGTTCAGGCTTTGGTTCGTATCAGGCCTGTCATTAAATCAATCTCTCCTCCTCGGAGTCTTAATTTGGTTTTGAGGGCTTTACAGGCTCCTCCGTTTGAGCCTATGGCCTCTAGTTATCAAAGTCTGGCAGACCTGATCCGGCAGTGCGGATCAGGTCCGCCAGACTTCGCTGAATACGGCGAGCAATACGCTTGCCGTATTCAGCATTGCACCAGCAGCTCACAAGAGCTGCTGGTGCAACGCCGCCCCCTGCTGACTCACGGCCAATCGGCCGCCAGCAGGGAGGTGTCAATCAACCCGATTGTACTCGATCAGGTTGATTTCCGGCGATGTCTGTCCGCCTGCTCAAAGCAGGTGGACAGGTTATGGAGCAGAAATTGTTGTCCCTTCTTTGTGTCCTAATCCTAAGAATTCTCTGGAGAGATCTTTACATTCTTTGGATGTGGTAAGAGCTTTGAAATATGTTGAAGCTACTAAAGATTTTAGGAAGACTTCTAGTCTATTTGTTATCTTTTCTGGTTCTAGGAAAGGTCAGAAGGCTTCTGCCATTTCTTTGGCATCTTGGTTAAAGCTTTTGATTCATCATGCTTATTTGGAGTCTTGTAAAATCCCCGCCTCAGAGGATTACGTCTCATTCTACTAGGTCAGTTTACACATCCTGGGCTTTTAAGAATGACATTTCTGTTGATCAGATTTGCAAAGCAGCAGCTTGGTCTTCTTTGCATACTTTTACTAAATTCTACCATTTTGATGTTTTCTCTTCTTCAGAAGTAGTTTTTGGTAGAAAAGTACTTCAGGCAGCTGTTTCAGTTTGATTCTTCTGCTTATAATTTCATTTTTTTTCATTATAAAGATTAAAACTTTTGATTTGGGTTGTGGATTAATTTTTCAGCGGAATTGGCTGTCTTTATTTTTATCCCTTCCTTTCTAGTGACTCTTGCGTGGAGTTCCACATCTTGGGTATTTGCTATCCCATACGTCACTAGCTCATGGACTCTTGCCAATTACATGAAAGAAAACATAATTTATGTAAGAATTTACCTGATAAATTCATTTATTTCATATTGGCAAGAGACCATGAACCCACTCTTTTTATGGTGGTTATGATTTTTTTGTATAAAGCACAATTATTCCAATTCCTTGTTGATGCTTTTGCTCTTTTCTTATCACCCCACTTCTTGGCTATTCGTTAAACTGAATTGTGGGTGTGGTGGGAGGTGTATTTATAGGCATTTTGAGGTTTGGGAAACTTTGCCCCTCCTGGTAGGATTGTATATCCCATACGTCACTAGCTCATGGACTCTTGCCAATATGAAAGAAATGAATTTATCAGGTAAATTCTTACATAAATTATGTTTTTGCCATTGGATTGCCTACAGCAGTGTTTTTTCTGAACTCCAGTCCTCAGGGAACACCATCAGGCCATATTTTTGTGATATCTAAACTAGAGCACAGGTGAAATAATCAGCTGATCAGTAACCATGGTTACTAGCCTGTTCTCAGCTGATTATTTCACCTGGTGTTTATGCCCTGCACAATGAAGCTACATTTTCTAATTTCACAAATATATTTTAATTTGGGGTATAAGATACAGTGGAATCTTTATGTATGATACTAATAGTTAAAGCATTTAAGAAACTAATTTTTATTTATTTTTTAATCACTTTTCCTGCAGAAATCTAGCAAAACCTATTGCTGTGCAGTCAAAGGAAAAGGAAGATCGCTATGTAGACAATTATAAGGTAGTTTACTTTCTAAATACTTAGATCCTTCCTGACATTATTTCCGTCCTAATTAATTTTTTACTTTATTTTCTTCCTTTCTCTTCTGCTTTTCCTTCTCAAGAGAAGCAGCTTAAAGGGACATGAAACCCCAACATTTTATTTCATGATTCAGACAGAGCATACAATTTTAAACAACTTTCCAATTTACTTCTATTATTTAATTAGCTTCCTTCTCTTGTTATCCTTTGCTTAAAGGGACACTGAACCCAATTTTTTTTTCTTTTGTGATTCAGATAGAGCATGCAATTTTAAGCAACTTTCTAATTTACGCCTATTATCATTTTTTCTTCATTCTCTTGCTATCTATATTTGAAAAAAAGGCATCCAAGCTTTTATTTTTGATTCAGACCTCTGGACAGCACTTTTTTATTGGTGGATGAATTTATCCACCAATCAGCAAGAACAACCCAGGTTGTTCACCAAAAATGGGCCGGCATCTAAACTTACATTCTTGCATTTTAAATAAAGATCCCAAAAGAATGAAGAGAATTTGATAATAGGAGTAAATTAGAAAGTTGCTTACAATTTCATGCTCTATCTGAATCACAAAAGAAAAAAAATTGAGTTCAGTGTCCCTTTAAAGGTTCATCTAGGAAAGCTCAGTAGTGCATTGCTGCTCATTCAACAAATTATACAAAGAGAATAAAGAAAAAATGATAATAGGATTAAATTAGAAAGTTGCTTAAAATTGCTTGCTCTATCTGAATCATGAAAGAAAAAAATTGGGTGTCATATCCCTTTAATAGACAGTAAATTTCTTGGTGCAACATCTTTCCCCACTCCCTGCTTGTCTTGGTTATTATTTCTGTCCCTGGTAAAGGGCAGCCAAATTATAAGTTCCTGAATTATACAAGTTTCAGAGCTGATGGTAGTATAGTCAAATTACTCTTTGTAGCTGCTGTCCCTAGAAGGTAGGTCCTATTCAACGGTACAAGAGCTTCATTGAGATCTAGAGAAACAATAATGGGCTAGATTACAAGTGGAGCGCAAATTTATTGCGTGCCCATAAATAAATAACCAATTGCAATAGCAATAAGCGCTCAAAAAATTAACCAGAGATCAGATCTCTTGTTAAGTTTCAAAAAGTGCCCCAATTGGCCCCAAATTTAATAGTACACATATAAACACATAAATATATATGTATAAAAGCATATACATATATATTTACTAACTGCTGCGCGACTTACCCCCTTTGCTGTGCTATGTTCTCAACCGTTTCTCACAGCATAACAAGGAGGCTCTCATTGGAGCCTATGGAAGCACATTCTTGTGAGAGCAAATCTTCCTTGCAATGTGAATGCGAGGTCGCGTTCGCATTGCTGCTAACTTGTAATACTAGCACACATTTGCATGTGCTGGTGTTACTAAGTGGAGTGCAAACATCGGTTTTGCAAAAGTAATATTTTGTACTCCATTTGTAATCTAGATCAATATGTTTTAAGCAAATTCTTCAGTTAAACTCTGACACATCAATACATAACCATTATATTTTTCACTCCTAACAAAATTTAAGGAGGAATAGCATTCACAATAATGACCGGCCCTACAGAAGAAAAGAGGCACTAAAGAATCCGAGGAAGCTTTCTACTGACTCCATATAGGCAAAACATAATGATAGTGAATGCTTGGGTTTATGCAGATGCTTCTTACTAGCTCAAAGGGACAGTCTAGTTAAAAATAAATGTTCATGATTCAGATACAGCATGCAATTTTAAACAAATTTCCAATTTACTTTTAGCATACTGTATTGGCTTTGTTCTCTTGGTATTCTTTGTTAAAGGCTAAACCTAGGTAGGCTCATATGCTTATTTCTAAGACCTTTAAGGCTGCCTCTTATCTCAGTGCATTTTGACAGTGCTTCACAGCTAGACAGAGCTAGTTCATGTGTGCCATACAGTCAGAATTATTAGCCAAATTATGCACTGGATTGCCAGAATTTAAAATGAACAAAATTACAATCTAAATTTACAGGTTATACTTCATGTGTAGAAGCACCTTCAGAATTTTGATTTATAAACTTCCAGTGTTGTGTTGCTCATAAATTTATAAATTATAAGAGACAGGATGTCTATATTTTCAACTTTTCTAACTTCTTTTATGAATTTTATTTTTTCCAGTAGAAATTGAAATATATATATAAAAAGTCTGCAATATACTTTCATTATTTATTTTGTCCCCTTTTCCTGTAATTCCATTCTGAAATTGTGAGCTTTTCAGTCAGTTCCTGTTAAAATGGAAGTGCAGAACACTGTTATATTCCACCCAGCCATTGGCTGCACACTCTAGTGACCTATTTATATCTGTCTCTTATTGGACACAGCAGAGAAGGTAACCTACGTTACAACATGGCAGCTCCCATTGTTTTATAGACACTAAAACTTAACTTATTTCATCAATATTTAAACAGCTAATGAAACTTTAAAAATACATCTACATGTTATTCTCTGACTAATCTTTTCTTTGTATGCATCATTATATATAGCATTTGTTTAGTTTTTAATGTCTCTAATAAAAATGATAACATTTAAGTTATGGTGGAGATAAAAGCGTGATATTAAAATCCTCAATTTCCTAAAAATAAGAGCCATATAATTATTGCATAGGCAATTAGCACATCTAGACAAGTATCCCCGTTTATTTTATTTTTGCTGCACTTACAGCATAAGGGTATCGTTGTGGTTAAAGACAGTATTAGAAGCAAAAAGCATGAGATATTGTATGTCTACTTTGCATATATTACCCAGACTCCTATGGAGTATTCGTAATAATGTGTGCAGAGTACTTCTGGGGAAAGCAAACAGGGATACTATACTTGCCTAGATGGGCTAATGGCCTATTCAATTCATCTGTGGCTCATAAAAAAATATAAAAAGGAACTATAACTGGCTAAAGCTTTTTTGCTTCCGTTGGGCTGTAATATTTGTTTACTATTTTTTTCTGATTTCAGTATTTAGAAGATGAATATGGCAAAGGTGATCGTGAAGATGACCCAATGCCTCCTGTCCAGCCATACCATTATGGGTCCCATTATTCCAACAGTGGTACAGTCCTTCATTTCCTAGTCAGGATGCCTCCGTTTACTAAAATGTTTTTAGCATATCAAGGTTAGTTAATCTTTACATGTGCTTATAGCTTGATCAGTTTGACAACTATCATGATAAAATGTATTTTTTTATATTTACTACTCCATAAAAACAGTGCACCTAGTCTCTAAATTCAAGGCTGTGTTGAGATAGATAACCACTATATAGAGCTGCCTGAATGGACCAATAAATGTTAATCAAACCATTTCCAAAATGATATAGGGCCAGATGATAAGTGTTGTGCAAGTGCAAGCGCGGGACATGGTAAGCAGTATTGCTAGACCTAGCTAATATTAGCATGCAACTTGATATTACAAGTCCATGGTAAATCAGATTTACCAGAGACGGTTTAGAATAGAGCTGATATTACAAGTTGACCATTATGGGTTGTGCTCGAGTGAAAGCCTGAATACCGCTAGATCAATTAGACCTGAAGTAAAGTGTAAGGGTTAAAAAAAATATTTCCAAAAACACATCTAAAACATATTAAAATTAAAGGGACATCAGCGCATCGGGCCAGCTGTATAGTCACAGCCCGGCCCGATCGCGCCATAAGACTAAGTGCAGCTCGCTCCTGTCACAGGAGCGAGCTGCACTTAGTGCTATGGCGCGGTCGGGCCGGGCTGTGACTATACAGCTGGCCCGATGCGCTGACTGAATATTACAGACCCGCTCAGCAGAGAGCGGGTCTGTAAAAGCGCCATAATTTTTACTTATTTGAAGAGAAAAAAGCCGTTTAGAACTATAGCACTTAAATAATGTTATATAATTCTGCACTATGTGCAGAATTATATAACATTATTTTTAAGGTTTACTGTCCCTTTAAGTATTACACTCATACATATTTCTTTCATGTAATTGGCAAGAGTCATGAGCTAGCTACTAGGAGGGGCAAAGCTTCCCAAACCTCAAAATGGAGGTGCTTGATTTTTATGATCTCTTCTGTGATAAGTGCTTCTAAGCATTCTGAAGCCCAATTCCTCTCAGAGTACAGTGTTTGCCAGAGGGATGTGAAGAGAGTATCGCCTATTTGATTTTATGGTTTCCCTTGCGGGAAATCTTTTCAAGGGTTCTCTGTTATCAGTCGTAGGGATTCATCTCCTACCTCCCTTTTCAGATCGATGATATACTCTTTTATATACCATTACCTCTGCTGATAGCTTTCAGTACTAGTTTGGCTTTCTGCTATTTGTGGATGGGTGTCTTTCGGTAAGTATGTATCATTATTTAAGACACTCTCAGCTATGGTTTGGCGCTTT
Organism: Bombina bombina; assembly: GCF_027579735.1. Classification (NCBI taxonomy): domain Eukaryota; kingdom Metazoa; phylum Chordata; class Amphibia; order Anura; family Bombinatoridae; genus Bombina; species Bombina bombina. The sequence continues at coordinate 763,301,121 of NC_069502.1, read as the reverse complement.
ATGTATAAAGTTTTAAATATATGTATTTTACTTATATTTGCCATGAGTCAGGTCTATGTGTATTTCCCTTTGCAGTCTGGCAGTTTCTTTATGGGAATCATGTTTTAGGAAGTTTGTCATACCTGGGGTATAGTCTTTTTTTCAATTTGACTTTCTCTTGTAAGGTGTATCCAGTCCACGAATCATCCATTACTTGTGGGATATTCTCATTCCCAACAGGAAGTTGCAAGAGGACACCCACAGCAGAGCTGTCTATATAGCTCCTCCCCTAACTGCCATATCTAGTCATTCTCTTGCAACTCTCAACAAACATGGAGGTAGTAAGAGAGAAGTGGTGAAATGTAGCTGTTATTTTAATCAAAAGTTTATTATTTTTAAATGGTACCGGAGTTGTACTATTTTGTTCCAGGCAGAAAAATAGAAGAATCTGCCTGTGATTTCTATTATCTTAGCAGGTTGTAACTAAGATCCATTGCTGTTCTCACACATGACTGAAGAGAGAGATAACTTCAGCGGGGGAATGGCGTGCAGGTTATCCTGCTATGAGGTATGTGCAGTTAAGATTTTTCTAGAGGATGTGAATGCTAGAAAATGCTGCTGATGCCAAATTTATGTAAGGTAAGCCTGAATACAGTGATTTAATAGCGACTGGTATCATGCTTATTTTCTGAGGTAATACTCTTTTATATTTGCTATATAAAACGTTTGCTGGCATGTTTAAACGTTTTTATATATACTTTGGTGATAAAACTTTATTGGGGCCTAGTTTTTTCCACATGGCTGGCTTAAATTTGCCTAGAAACAGTTTCCTGAGGCTTTCCACTGTGTTACAATGAGTGGGAGGGGCCTAATTTAGCGCTTCTTTGCGCAGTAACTTTTACAGACTGAGACATCCAGCTTCCTCCAAGGGTCTTCTGAATGCTATAGGACATCTCTAAAGGACTCTTGGGCTTTCCAAAATAAGATATGGCGGAAATATCTTTATTGGTGTGAATCCAAGGGCTACTCATGGAGTAAAGTCAGGATTCCCAGGATATTATCTTTTCTCCAAGAAGGATTGGAGAAAGGATTGTCAGCTAGTTCCTTAAAGGGACAGATTGCTGCGCTATCTATTCTTTTGCACAAGCGTCTGGCGGATGTCCCAGACATTCAGGCATTTTGTCAGGCTTTAGTTAGAATCAAGCCTGTGTTTAAACCTGTTGCTCCACCATGGAGTTTAAATTTGGTTCTTAAAGTTCTTTTTTTGGTAGCTATTTCCTCGGCTCGTAGAGTTTCCGAGTTATCTGCCTTACAATGTTATTCTCCTTATCTGATCTTCCATGCAGATAAGGTAGTTCTGCGTACCAAACCTGGGTTTTTACCTAAGGTGGTATCTAATAAGAATATCAATCAAGAGATTGTTGTTCCGTCTTTGTGTCCTAATCCTTCTTCAAAGAAGGAACGTCTATTACACAATCTGGACGTGGTTCGTGCTTTAAAGTTTTATTTACAAGCTACTAAAGATTTTCGTCAAACATCTGCTTCGTTTGTTGTCTACTCTGGACAGAGGAGAGGTCAAAAGGCTTCGGCAACCTCTCTTTCTTTTTGGCTAAAAAGCATAATCCGCTTAGTTTATGAGACTGCTGGCCAGCAGCCTCCAGAAAGGATTACAGCTCATTCTACTAGAGCTGTGGCTTCCACATGGGCCTTTAAAAATGAGGCTTCTGTTGAACAGATCTGCAAGGCGGCGACTTGGTCTTCGCTTCATACTTTTTCAAAATTCTACAAATTTGATACTTTTGCTTCTTCGGAGGCTATTTTTGGGAGAAAGGTTTTACAGGCAGTGGTACCTTCCGTTTAAGTACCTGCCTTGTCCCTCCCTTCATCCGTGTCCTAAAGCTTTGGTATTGGTATCCCACAAGTAATGGATGATCCGTGGACTGGATACACCTTACAAGAGAAAACATAATTTATGCTTACCTGATAAATTTATTTCTCTTGTGGTGTATCCAGTCCACGGCCCGCCCTGTCATTTTAAGGCAGGTATTTTTTAATTTTAAACTACAGTCACCACTGCACCCTATGGTTTCTCCTTTCTCTGTTTGTTTTCGGTCGAATGACTGGATTTGGCAGTTAGGGGAGGAGCTATATAGACAGCTCTGCTGTGGGTGTCCTCTTGCAACTTCCTGTTGGGAATGAGAATATCCCACAGGTAATGGATGATCTGTGGACTGGATACACCACAAGAGAAATACATTTATCAGGTAAGCATAAATTGTTTTTTTTTTCTTTGAAAAACTTGTGGGCAAATTAGGCTCGCGAGGGCGCAAAATGCTGTTATTTATTGCATCATTCTTGGAGTGAGAATTTTTTGGCGCGAATGTGCGTCTGTAATGACTCAAGTTCGTCATTACCTGCGTCTTAGTTGACGCTAGGTTGTATGGCGCAAAATTGTGTTTATGACGTGAGTTGCATCATTTCCGGATGTTTGTTGGCGCCAAATTCCTTTTGCGTCATGCGTCATACTTGGCGCCAAAAAATTTAGTTTTATTTTACCTCGCCTTGTTTATGCTCAGAGGGCTATGCTATTTGCTTTTTTTGCATTTGTTCCCATTCCTGAAACTGCTATATGTGGAAATAAGATATTTCTGTTTAAATGTTATTTTTTCTTTTTTACATTTTACAAGATGTCTCAATCTGATCCTGTCTCAGAAGCTGCTGTAGGAACCATGCTGCCTGAACACAGTTCTACCAAAGCTAAGTGTATCTGTTGTAAGCTAGTGGAGATTATATCTCCAGCTGTAGTGTGTAACAGTTGTCATGATAAGCTTTTGCATGCAAAAAAGGTTTCTATTAGTGCTGGTACAATATCTGTTGTTCCTTCAACATCTAAAGTACATGATATCCCTGTTGATATGAAAAATTATATTGCTGATGCGATACAGAAGGCTATGGCTGCTATACCGCCTTCAAATAAACGTAAAATGTCTTTTAAAACTTCTCATAATGCAGATGAAATTTGTAATGACCGGCAACATACTGATATATCCTCCTCTGATGAGGATCTCTGACTCAGAAGATCCTACTTCAGACATTGACACTGATAAATCATCTTATCTTTTTAAGATTGAGTATATTCGTTCTTTGTTAAAGGAAGTATTGATAACTTTGGATATTGAGGAGTCTGGTCCTCTTGATAATAAATCCAGTAAACGTTTAAATTTTGTCTATAAACCTCCTGTGACTACTCCTGAGGTTTTTCCTGTTCCTAATGCTATTTCTGATGTGATTGCTAAGGAATGGTCTAAGTCTGGTACTTCTTTTGTTCCTTCTTCAAGGTTTAAAAAGTTGTATCCTTTGCCAGTGGCTAAATTAGAGTTTTGGGAAAAAGTCCCTAAGGTTGATGGGGCTATTTCTACTCTTGCTAAACGTACTACTATTCCTATGGAAGATAGTACTTCTTTTAAGGATCCTTTAGATAGGAAAATTTTATCTTATCTAAGAAAAGCTTATTTGCATTCAGGCTATATTCTCAGATCTGCCATTTCTATGGCTGATGTTGCGGCTGCATCAACTTTTTGGTTGGATAGCTTAGCACAACAGGAAAAAGACTCTGATTTGCATAGCATTGTTCGTTTGCTTTAACATGCTAATCATTTTATCTGTGATATCATCAAGATTAATGTTAAATCTATGTCTTTGGCTATTTTAGCTAGCAGAGCTTTATGGCTCAAATCATGGAATGCTGACATGGTATCTAAATCTAGGTTACTATCTCTATCATTCCAGGGTAATAATTTGTTTGGTTCCCAGTTGGATTCTATTATTTCCACTATTACTGGGGGGGGGGGGGGGGGGGAGTTTTTTTGCCTCAAGATAAAAAAGTCTAAGGTAAATCTACAGCTTCTAATCGGTTTTGTTCCTTTCGTCAGAATAGAGGACAGAAAACCACTTCTTCCCCTAAGGACTCTGGCTCCAATTGGATGCCATCCTCGAGTTGGAATAAATCTAAGCCTTATAAGAAACCAAAGCTAGCCCCCAAGACTGCATGACGGTGCGGCCCTCGATCCAGTTCTGCTGGTGGGGGGCAGATTAAAATTATTTCAAGACGTTTGGGCAGGCTACATTCAGAACCATTGGATTCAGAATATTGTCTCTCAGGAGTATCGAATAGGTTTCAGAATAAGACCTCATGTGAGAAGATTTTTTTTCTCTCTCACGTTCCAACAAATCCTGTGAAAGCTAAGGCTTTTCTGAAGTGTGTTTCAGATCTAGAGCTTTCAGGAGTAATTGTACAAGTTCCAATTCTGGAACAGGGTCTGGGGTTTTATTAAAATGTATTCATTGTCCTGAAGAAGGAAAATTCTTTCAGACCAGTTCTGGATCTGAAGTTTTTAATCAATTTGTAAGGGTCCCAACTTTCAAGATGGTGACTATAAGGACTATTCTGCCTTTTGTTCAGCAAGGTCATTACATGTCTTCAATAGACTTACAGGATGCATATCTTCACATTCCGATTCATCCAGACCACTATCGGTTTCTGAGATTCTCTTTTCTAGACAAGCGTTACCAATTTGTTGCTCTTCCATTTGGCCTAGCAACAGCTCGAAGAATCTTTTCGAAGGTTCTCGGTGCCTTTCTATCTGTAATCAGAGAGCAGGGTATTGCGGTGTTTCCTTATTTGGACGATATCTTGGTACTGGCTCAATCTTTTCATTTAGTAGAATCTCACACGAATCAACTTGTGTTGTTTCTTCAAAGACATGGTTAGAGGATCAATTTACCAAAGAGTTCCTTGATTCCTCAGACAAGGGTCACCTTTTTAGGTTTCCAGATAGATTCAGTGTCCCTGACTCTGTCTTTAACAGTCAAGAGATGAATGAAATTGGTTTCTGCCTATCGAAACCTTCAGTCTCGATCATTCCCTTCAGTGGCTATGTGCATGGAAGTTTTAGGTCTCTTGACTGCAGCATCGGACGCGATCCCCTTTGCTCGTTTTCATATGAGACCTCTGCATCTTTGCATGCTGAATCAATGGTGCAGGGATTATACTCGGATATCACAGTTGATATACTTAAATCCCAACATTCAACTCTGTCCTGGTGGTTGGACCATCATCTGATTCTTCAAGGGGCCTCTTTTGTTCGTCCTTCCTGGACTGTGATTTCAACAGATGCAAGTCTCACAGGTTGGGGAGCTGTCTGGGGGTCTCTGACAGCACAAGGAGTTTGAAATCCTCAAGAGGCGAGGTTACCAATCAATATTTTAGAACTCTGTGCTATTTTCAGGACTCTTCAGGCTTGGCCTCTATTAAAGAGAGAATCATTCATTCGTTTTCAGACAGACAATATCACAACTGTGGCATATGTCAATCATCAAGGGGGGGGACTCACAGTCCTTTAGCGATGAAAGAAGTATCTCGGATACTTTCTTGGGCGGAATCCAACTCCTGTCTAATTTCTGCGATACATATCCCAGGTGTAGACAATTGGGAAGCGGATTATCTCAGTCGTCAGTCTTTACATACAGGGAGTGGTCTCTCCATCCAGATGCATTTTGTCAGATTGTACAGATGTGGGGTCTTCCTGAAATAGATCTGATGGCTTCCCATCTAAACAAGAAGCTTCCCAGGTACCTTTCCAGGTCCAGGGATCCTCACGCGGAGATAGTTGATGCTTTAGCAGTTCCTTGGTTTTACCAACCTGCTTACATTTTTCCGCTTCTAGTTCTTCTTCCAAGGGTGATCTCCAAGATCATATTGGAACAATTGCATGTGTTTCTGATAGCACCAGCATGGCCTCACAGGTTTTGCTATGCGGATCTTGTCCGGATGTCCAGTTGCCAACCTTGGCCACTTCCTTTAAGGCTAGATCTTCTGTCTCAAGGGCCGTTTTTCCATCAGGATCTCAAATCGCTAAATTTGAAGGTATGGAAATTGAGTGCTTTGAACTTAGTCATAGAGGTTTTTCTGACTCAGTGATTAATACTATGCTACAGGCTCGTAAGTCTGTTTCAAGGAAGATTTATTATCAGGTTCGGAAAACCTATATTTCATGGTGTTTTTCTCATAAATTCTCTTGGCATTCTTTCAGGATTCCTAGAATTTTACAGTTTCTTCAGGATGGTTTGGATAAAAGTTTGTCCGCAAGTACCTTGAAGGGACAAATCTCTGCTCTTTCTGTTTTATTTCTTAGAAAGATTGCTAAACTTCCTGATATTCACTGTTTTGTTCAGACTTTGGTTCATATTAAGCCTGTTGTTAAATCAATCTCTTCTCCTTGGAGTCTTAAGTTGGTTTTGAAGGCTTTGCAGGCTCCTCCTTTTGAGCCTATGCATTCTTTGGATATTAAACTACTTTCTTGGAAAGTGTTGTTTCTTTTGGCTATCTCTTCAGCTAGAAGAGTTTCCAAATTGTCTGCTCTCTCTTGTGAGTCTCCTTTTCTGTTTTTCCATCAGGATAAAGCTGTTTTGCGGACTTTGTTTAAATGTATTCCTAAGGTTGTGAATTCTAACAACATTAGTAGGGAAATTGTTGTTCCTTCCTTGTGTCCTAATCCCAAGAATACTCTTGAAATATCTTTACATTCTTTGGATGTTGTAAGAGCTTTGAAATATGTTGAAGCTACTAAAGATTTCAGGAAGACTTCTAGTCTATTAGTTGTTTTTTCTGGTCCTAGGAAAGGTCAGAAAGCCTCTGCCATTTCTTTGACATCTTGGTTAAAGATTTTGATTCACAAGGCTTATTTTGAGGCGGGACAGTCTCCGCCTCAGAGAATTACAGCTCATTCTACTAGATCAGTCGCCACTTCTTGGGCTTTTAAGAATGAAGCTTCAGTTGATCAAATTTGCAAAGCAGCAACTTGGTCTTCTTTGCATACATTTACTAAATTTTACCATTTTGATTTATTTGCTTCTTCTGAAGCAGTCTTTTGTAGAAAAGTTCTTCAGGCAGCTGTCTCAATTTGATTCCTCTGCTTATGATTTAAGTTTTTTTCTTGAAATTTATGTGAAATTTATAAGAAAGGCTTATTTTTTTTTGTGGATTTAATTTTTTTCAGCGGAAATAGCTGTTTTTATTTTATCCTGTTTTATTCTATCCCTCCCTTTCTGTGGTCTCCCACATCTTGGGTATTTCTATCCCATACGTCACTAGTTCATGGACTCTTGCCAATTACATGAAAGAAAACATAATTTATGTAAGAACTTACCTGATAAATTCATTTCTTTCATATTGGCAAGAGTCCATGATGCCCACCCTTTTTATGGTGGTTATGCTTTTTGTATAAAAAGCACAATTTTATTTCCAGTTCCTCTTTTTGTATGCTTTTTTACTCCTTATTTTTTCACCACACTACTTGGCTATTCGTTAAACTGAATTGTGGGTGTGGGGAGGGGTGTATTTATAGGCATTTTGAGGTTTGGGAAACTTTACCCCTCCTGGTAGGATTGTATATCCCATACGTCACTAGCTCATAGACTCTTGCCAATATGAAAGAAATGAATTTATCAGGTAAGTTCTTAAATAAATTATGTTTTTTAATAAAAAAATTTTTTTTAAAGTATATGGTATATTGCAAGGTGTTTGACATGGAAAGGTTCCAAAATATGTGTTTTTTATATATATATATATATATATATATATATATATATATATATATATATATATATGTGTGTGTGTGTTTGTATACATGTAGTGTAAATGTGTATGTGCACACATACATACACACACACACATATACTGTGTATATATATATATATATATATATATATATATGTGTATATATATATATATACACATATACAGACATATATTAATATTTACACGTTTGAGCCCTTTCCAATCAAATACCTCGAAATATGCATTATAATTTTTTAACAATTTTAATATGTTTTTGTATATGTATGCATCTCTTTGTTAAAGCCCTTAGCGTCTTTTCTCTTGTTAAGTGTATCCAGTCCACGGATCATCCATTATTTATGGGATATTAACTCCTCCCCAACAGGAAGTGCAAGAGGATTCACCCAGCAGAGCTGCTATATAGCTCCTCCCCTAACTGCCATTACCAGTCATTCTCTTGCACCCAACGAATAGATAGGATGTGTGAGAGGACTGTGGTGATTATACTTAGTTTCATACCTTCAATCAAAAGTTTGTTATTTTGTTATTTTATAATGTGTTATTCCTTCTCTGGTAGAATTTGAAGAAGAATCTACCTGAGTTTTTCTATGATTTTAGCCGGAGTAGTTAAGATCATATTGCTGTTTCTCCATCTGAGGAGAGGTAAACTTCAGATCAGGGGACAGCGGGCAGATTAATCTGCAAAGAGGTATGTAGCAGCTTATTATTTTCTGACAATGGAATTGATGAGAAAATTCTGCCATATCGATATAATGTAAACTCAGCCTTAAATGCAGTAGCAGCAACTGGTATCAGGCTGTCATGTATGTATATTTTACACTTCAGTATTCTGGGGAATGGCACTTCACTGGAATTATACTGTATGCATAAAACTTTAGCCTAATTTGCAGGGACTAGCAACAGGCTTTTTAATAACACTCAATTTATTAATGTTAAACGTTTTTTGCTGGCATGTAAAATCGTTTAATTTTCTGAGGTACTGGGTGAAAAAATGTTTTGGGCACTATTTTTTTCCACTTGGCAGTCGTTTTATTTAATTTATGACAGTTTACTGATCTCTCTCACTGTTATGTGTGAAGGGGAGGGGCCTTTTTTGGTGCTTTTGCTACGCATCAAAAAATTCAGTCAGAAGTTTATTGTCTTCCCTGCATGATCCGGTTCATCTCTACAGAACTCAGGGGTCTTCAAAACTTGTTTTGAGGGAGGTAATCACTCACAGCAGAGCTGTGAGATTGTAGTTGACTGTGATAAAAAAAAAAACGTTTATTTCTGTATTTTTTTTTTTTCTGCTATCAGGGTTAGTTATCCTTTGCTAATGGGAGCAATCCTTTGCTAAAATTGTGTTTTTTACAAAGATTTGATGCTATAACTTTTCAGTTTATTAATTTTCAACTGTCATAACTTTTTCTGTGCTTCTTATAGGCACAGTACGTTTTCATATTATAGTAAATTACTTGAAAAGTATTTCCAAGTTGCTAGTTTATTTGCTAGTGTGTTAAACATGTCTGATTCAGAGGAAGATATCTGTGCTATATGTGCTAAAGCCAAAGTGGAGCCCAATAGAAATTTATGTACTAACTGTATTGATGCTACTTTAAATAAAAGTCAATCTGTACAAATTGAACATATTTCACCAAACAACGAGGGGAGAGTTATGCCGACTAACTCGCCTCACGTGTCAGTACCTGCATCTCCCGCTCGGGAGGTGCGTGATATTGTAGCGCCGAGTACATCTGGGCGGCCATTACAAATCACATTACAGGATATGGCTACTGTTATGACTGAAGTTTTGGCTAAATTACCAGAACTAAGAGGTAAGCGTGATCACTCTGGGGTGAGAACAGAGTGCGCTGATAATATTAGGGCCATGTCAGACACTGCGTCACAATTTGCAGAACATGAGGACGGAGAGCTTCATTCTGCGGGTGACGGTTCTGATCCAAACAAACTGGATTCAGATATTTCAAATTTTAAATTTAAGCTGGAAAACCTCTGTGTATTACTAGGGGAGGTGTTAGCGGCTCTGAATGATTGTAACACAGTTGCAATACCAGAGAAAATGTGTAGGTTGGATAAATATTTTGCGGTACCGGCGAGTACTGACGTTTTTCCTATACCTAAGAGACTTACTGAAATTGTTACTAAGGAGTGGGATAGACCCGGTGTGCCGTTCTCACCCCCTCCGATATTTAGAAAGATGTTTCCAATAGACGCCACCACACGGGACTTATGGCAAACGGTCCCTAAGGTGGAGGGAGCAGTTTCTACTTTAGCTAAGCGTACCACTATCCCGGTGGAGGATAGCTGTGCCTTTTCAGATCCAATGGATAAAAAGTTAGAGGGTTACCTTAAGAAAATGTTTGTTCAACAAGGTTTTATATTGCAACCTCTTGCATGCATTGCGCCTGTCACGGCTGCAGCAGCATTTTGGTTTGAGTCTCTGGAAGAGACACTTGAATCAGCTCCATTAGATGAGATTACACACAAGCTTAAAGCCCTTAAGTTAGCTAACTCATTTATTTCAGATGCCGTAGTACATTTAACTAAACTTACGGCTAAGAATTCCGGATTCGCCATTCAGGCACGCAGAGCACTGTGGCTAAAATCCTGGTCAGCTGACGTTACTTCTAAATCTAAATTGCTTAATATACCTTTCAAAGGGCAGACCTTATTCGGGCCCGGGTTGAAAGAAATTATCGCTGACATTACAGGAGGTAAAGGCCATGCCCTGCCTCAAGACAGAGCCAAACCTAAGGCTAGACAGTCTAATTTTCGTTCCTTTCGTAATTTCAAAGCAGGAGCAGCATCAACTTCCTCTGCACCAAAACAGGAAGGAGCTGTTGCTCGCTACAGACAAGGCTGGAGACCTAACCAGTCCTGGAACAAGGGCAAGCAGGCCAGGAAACCTGCTGCTGCCCCTAAGACAGCATGAATCGAGGGCCCCCGATCCGGGAACGGATCTAGTGGGGGGCAGACTTTCTCTCTTCGCCCAGGCTTGGGCAAGAGATGTCCAGGATCCCTGGGCGTTAGAGATCATATCTCAGGGATACCTTCTAGACTTCAAATTCTCTCCCCCAAGAGGGAGATTTCATCTGTCAAGGTTGTCAACAAACCAAATAAAGAAAGAGGCGTTTCTACGCTGCGTACAAGATCTTTTATTAATGGGAGTGATCCATCCGGTTCCGCGGTCGGAACAAGGACAAGGGTTTTACTCAAATCTGTTTGTGGTTCCCAAAAAAGAGGGAACTTTCAGGCCAATCTTGGATTTAAAGATCCTAAACAAATTCCTAAGAGTTCCATCGTTCAAAATGGAAACTATTCGGACAATTTTACCCATGATCCAAAAGGGTCAGTACATGACCACAGTGGATTTAAAGGATGCTTACCTTCACATACCGATTCACAAAAATCATTACCGGTATCTAAGGTTTGCCTTTCTAGACAGGCATTACCAGTTTGTAGCTCTTCCATTCGGATTGGCTACGGCTCAGAGAATCTTCACAAAGGTTCTGGGTGCTCTTCTGGCGGTACTAAGACCGCGAGGAATTGCGGTAGCTCCGTACCTAGACGACATTCTGATACAAGCTTCAAGCTTTCAAACTGCCAAGTCTCATACAGAGTTAGTACTGGCATTTCTAAGGTCGCATGGATGGAAGGTGAACGAAAAGAAGAGTTCTCTCTTTCCACTCACAAGAGTTCCCTTCTTGGGGACTCTTATAGATTCTGTAGAAATGAAGATTTACCTGACAGAAGACAGGTTAACAAAGCTTCAAAATGCATGCCGTGTCCTTCATTCCATTCAACACCCGTCAGTAGCTCAATGCATGGAGGTGATCGGCTTAATGGTAGCAGCAATGGACATAGTACCCTTTGCACGTCTACATCTCAGACCGCTGCAATTGTGCATGCTAAGTCAGTGGAATGGGGATTACTCAGACTTGTCCCCTACTCTGAATCTGGATCAAGAGACCAGAAATTCTCTTCTATGGTGGCTTTCTCGGCCACATCTGTCCAGGGGGATGCCATTCAGCAGGCCGGACTGGACAATTGTAACAACAGACGCCAGCCTACTAGGTTGGGGCGCTGTCTGGAATTCTCTGAAGGCTCAGGGACAATGGAATCAGGAGGAGAGTCTCCTACCAATAAACATTCTGGAATTGAGAGCAGTTCTCAATGCCCTTCTGGCTTGGCCCCAGTTAACAACTCGGGGGTTCATCAGGTTTCAGTCGGACAACATCACGACTGTAGCTTACATCAACCATCAGGGAGGGACAAGAAGCTCCCTAGCAATGATGGAAGTATCAAAGATAATTCGCTGGGCAGAGTCTCACTCTTGCCACCTGTCAGCAATCCACATCCCGGGAGTGGAGAACTGGGAGGCGGATTTCTTAAGTCGTCAGACTTTTCATCCGGGGGAGTGGGAACTTCATCCGGAGGTCTTTGCCCAAATACTTCGACGTTGGGGCAAACCAGAGATAGATCTCATGGCGTCTCGACAGAACGCCAAGCTTCCTCGTTACGGGTCCAGATCCAGGGATCCGGGAGCGGTTCTGATAAATGCTTTGACAGCACCTTGGACCTTCGGGATGGCTTATGTGTTTCCACCCTTCCCGATGCTTCCTCGATTGATTGCCAGAATCAAACAGGAGAGAGCATCAGTGATTCTAATAGCGCCTGCATGGCCACGCAGGACTTGGTATGCAGATCTAGTGGACATGTCATCCTGTCCACCTTGGTCGCTACCTCTGAAACAGGACCTTCTGATCCAGGGTCCCTTCAAACATCAAAATCTAATTTCTCTGAAGCTGACTGCTTGGAAATTGAACGCTTGATTTTATCAAAACGTGGTTTTTCTAAGTCAGTTATTGATACCTTAATACAGGCTAGGAAGCCTGTTACCAGAAAGATTTACCATAAGATATGGCGCAAATACTTATATTGGTGCGAATCCAAGAGTTACTCATGGAGTAAGGTTAGGATTCCGAGGATATTGTCTTTTCTACAAGAAGGTTTAGAAAAGGGTTTATCCGCTAGTTCCTTAAAGGGACAGATTTCAGCTCTGTCCATTCTAATAGCGCCTGCATGGCCACGCAGGACTTGGTATGCAGATCTAGTGGACATGTCATCCTGTCCACCTTGGTCGCTACCTCTGAAACAGGACCTTCTGATCCAGGGTCCCTTCAAACATCAAAATCTAATTTCTCTGAAGCTGACTGCTTGGAAATTGAACGCTTGATTTTATCAAAACGTGGTTTTTCTAAGTCAGTTATTGATACCTTAATACAGGCTAGGAAGCCTGTTACCAGAAAGATTTACCATAAGATATGGCGCAAATACTTATATTGGTGCGAATCCAAGAGTTACTCATGGAGTAAGGTTAGGATTCCGAGGATATTGTCTTTTCTACAAGAAGGTTTAGAAAAGGGTTTATCCGCTAGTTCCTTAAAGGGACAGATTTCAGCTCTGTCCATTCTTTTACACAAACGTCTGTCAGAAGTTCCGGACGTTCAAGCTTTTTGTCAGGCTTTAGCTAGGATCAAGCCTGTGTTTAAAACTGTTGCTCCACCATGGAGTTTGAACTTAGTTCTTAATGTTTTACAGGGGGTTCCGTTTGAACCCCTTCATTCCATTGATATCAAGTTGTTATCTTGGAAAGTTCTGTTTTTAATGGCGATTTCCTCGGCTCGAAGAGTCTCTGAGTTATCTGCCTTACATTGTGATTCTCCTTATCTGATTTTTCATTCAGACAAGGTAGTTCTGCGTACTAAACCTGGGTTCCTACCTAAGGTGGTCACTAACAGGAATATCAATCAAGAGATTGTGGTTACATCTTTGTGTCCTAATCCTTCTTCGAAAAAGGAACGTCTGCTACACAATCTAGATGTAGTCCGTGCCCTGAAATTTTATCTACAGGCAACTAAGGATTTTCGACAAACGTCTTCCCTGTTTGTCGTTTATTCTGGTCAGAGGAGAGGTCAAAAAGCTTCGGCTACCTCTCTCTCCTTTTGGCTTCGTAGCATAATACGGTTAGCCTATGAGACTGCTGGACAGCAGCCTCCTGAAAGAATTACAGCACATTCTACTAGAGCTGTGGCTTCCACTTGGGCCTTTAAGAATGAGGCTTCTGTTGAACAGATTTGCAAGGCTGCAACTTGGTCTTCTCTTCATACTTTTTCCAAATTTTACAAATTTGACACTTTTGCTTCTTCGGAGGCTGTTTTTGGGAGAAAGGTTCTTCAGGCAGTGGTTCCTTCCGTATAAAGAGCCTGCCTGTCCCTCCCGTCATCCGTGTACTTTAGCTTTGGTATTGGTATCCCATAAGTAATGGATGATCCGTGGACTGGATACACTTAACAAGAGAAAACATAATTTATGCTTACCTGATAAATTTATTTCTCTTGTAGTGTATCCAGTCCACGGCCCGCCCTGTCACTTTAAGGCAGGTAATTTTTCCATTAAACTACAGTCACCACTGTACCCTATGGTTTTCCTTTCTCTGCATGTTTTCGGTCGAATGACTGGTAATGGCAGTTAGGGGAGGAGCTATATAGCAGCTCTGCTGGGTGAATCCTCTTGCACTTCCTGTTGGGGAGGAGTTAATATCCCATAAGTAATGGATGATCCGTGGACTGGATACACTACAAGAGAAATAAATTTATCAGGTAAGCATAAATTATGTTTTTTTCTATCACCTGAGACCTCATATCTTTGAGCCCCTATAACTTTTTATTGCAATTGTTTTTTATTAATTTTAATCAGGTAGTGTTTTAGTAAGTGTAACTGTACTTTTAAATGTATTTTTCATGTTTTTTGTGACACTTTTTTTTTTTTTTTTTGTCTTGCATGATCGTCAACCAGAGCTCTGAAGTCGGGTTAACCAGATGCGTGTTAAATTAAATAGCACTCAAGCTAATGCGTTTACTTTCAACTTGTAATTAGAGCACTACTTCCGACTCATTCAAATAGGCGTGATAAACCCAATATCGCTCGCAAGCAACTGTTAGGGTGCCGTAATCTTGCCCATAAATGGCAATTGCACAATAAAATTCTGTTTTGCTTTGCAGTAAATACAATTATAGTAGTGTAATTATTTGACAATTGCAGTCCATTAGTTTGTTGGAATAATGTTTTACCAGTCAGTTGTCAAATTGCTTATTACCTGCTTACAACATTACTTTGTACTAAGATAGTGCATGTTGAAACGTAGGGGTAGATTTAACTAGCAGCGGATGCTGCTTTCTACCCCCCAAAGTTTCAGGTCCGCCTAAAACTTAAGTTAAGAAGCAGCGGTTGTAATTGGATCGGGATGATTGACACCCCCTGCTAGCGGCCGATTGGTGTTGCACAATATATATCTATCTATATATATATATATATAATGTGCGTGTAATATTTATATGTGTGTGTGTGTGTATATGTACAGTGTGTGTGTATATATATATATATATATATATATATATATAGTGTGTGTGTGTGTATTTATATATATATATATATATATACACAACACACAGAGAAAACCCAGCACTCACTTACAAGCTCTCAGCTAAGATTTAAAAGCAAAAATGGAAAGGTTAGTCACCGCATCTGGCCAAATGGGACAAGCCCAGGTACCTCGTCAAGGTCCTTTCCAATACCTGGGACCCTAAAACAGCCACACAATGCAAGCTTTCAAATCCAAACAAACTGGGAACAAGGGAAGGGTGCACAGGCATATGTAATCACCCTAGACATATACAAAACACGGAAGCTGAGAGCTTGTAAGTGAGTGCTGGGTTTTCTCTGTGTGTTGTATTAATTTGTTTTGTAATTTTCCCTATGGTTCTTGCACCCAGACCTGACTGGGGTTAACTGCCTGTGACTCTGGGGACAGCACAGCTTCCTGTGAGTGCCAGTGGCACCCAGGGCTGAGCATGTTGCAGGGTCATGGGATGTGTACCCAGTCTGGTATGAGAGTGCAGTTCCCTTCTGTGTTTTGTATATGTCTAGGGTGATTACATATGCCTGTGCACCCTTCCCTTGTTCCCAGTTTGTTTGGATTTGAAAGCTTGCATTGTGTGGCTGTTTTAGGGTCCCCAGGTATTGGAAAGGACCTTGACGAGGTACCTGGGCTTGTCCCATTTGGCCAAATGCGGTAACTAACCTTTCCATTTTTGCTTTTAAATCTTAGCTGAGAGCTTGTAAGTGAGTGCTGGGTCTTCTCTGTGTGTTGTATTAATTTGTTTTGTAATTTTCCCTATGGTTCTTGCACCCAGACCTGACTGGGGTTAACTGCCTGTGACTCTGGGGACAGCACAGCTTCTTGTGAGTGCCAGTGGCACCCAGGGCTGAGCATGTTGCAGGGTCATGGCATGGGATGTGTACCCAGTCCGGTATGAGAGTGCAGTTCCCTTCCCAGAAAAACGAAAAAATGCGGCAGCAACAAGCGGAGTAAGAATACAAAGGGTAGCAGGTGATAACCCTCCTTACATGTTTCGTGCCTATGCTCGGCACTTAATCATAGGACTCCTATGATTAAGTGCCGAGCATAGGCACGAAACATGTAAGGAGGGTTATCACCTGCTACCCTTTGTATTCTTACTCCGCTTGTTGCTGCCGCATTTTTTCGTTTTTCTGGGATTGTAAGCAGCGGAACCGGCTGCAAACAGCGGCGTGCACCCCCAGTGCTCCACTACTATCCTTCCCACACACTTCCGGTTAATCGAGAAACCGGCTAAAGGGCCTGCAGCGGTTCAGCGTTCGTGGAAGTTCCTGCAGTTCCCTTCCGTGTTTTGTATATGTCTAGGGTGATTACATATGCCTGTGCACCCTTCCCTTGTTCCCAGTTTGTTTGGATTTGAAAGCTTGCATTGTGTGGCTGTTTTAGGGTCCCAGGTATTGGAAAGGACCTTGACGAGGTACCTGGGCTTGTCCCATTTGGCCAGATGCGGTAACTAACCTTTCCATTTTTGCTTTTAAATCTTAGCTGAGAGCTTGTAAGTGAGTGCTGGGTTTTCTCTGTGTGTTGTATTAATTTGTTTTGTAATTTTCCCTATGGTTCTTGCACCCAGACCTGACTGGGGTTAACTGCCTGTGACTCTGGGGACAGCACAGCTTCCTGTGAGTGCCAGTGGCACCCAGGGCTGAGCATGTTGCAGGGTCATGGGATGTGTACCCAGTCTGGTATGAGAGTGCAGTTCCCTTCTGTGTTTTGTATATGTCTAGGGTGATTACATATGCCTGTGCACCCTTCCCTTGTTCCCAGTTTGTTTGGATTTGAAAGCTTGCATTGTGTGGCTGTTTTAGGGTCCCCAGGTATTGGAAAGGACCTTGACGAGGTACCTGGGCTTGTCCCATTTGGCCAGATGCGGTAACTAACTTTTCCATTTTTGCTTTTAAATCTTAGCTGAGAGCTTGTAAGTGAGTGCTGGGTTTTCTCTGTGTGTTGTATTAATTTGTTTTGTAATTTTCCCTATGGTTCTTGCACCCAGACCTGACTGGGGTTAACTGCCTGTGACTCTGGGGACAGCACAGCTTCCTGTGAGTGCCAGTGGCACCCAGGGCTGAGCATGTTGCAGGGTCATGGGATGTGTACCCAGTCTGGTATGAGAGTGCATTTCCCTTCCGTGTTTTGTATATATATATATAGATAGATAGATAGATAGATAGATAGAGATATATATAGATATATATATATATATATATATATATATATATATATATATATATATATAGATAGATAGATATTACAAATATTATAAATATGTATGTGTGTGTGTATATATATATATATATATATATTTATATATACACACACACACACATGTATATATGCACTAGAAGTGATGATCAAAGGGAAGGGAGGCTGGGAGCCCTTTGCCCTAGCCGGACAACAGCAGACAATAGAGAAGCTTAGCAGACATAAATTACTTTAGTCAGTAGCCCCCCTCGTAGCCCATCCTGTCCTTACCGTAGTTTACTGGTCTTCTGCCTGTGTAAGGCTGTGAAGTGAATTGTCAGTGGCACGCTTGGGCAGAGAAGAAGAGGGGGAGACTGCACTTTAAGGGCTAGATTTATCAAAGCTGAGGCGGACAGGGGCCTCAGCTCGCCTGTGGCGGGGCGAAATTACCCGCAGGTAATCACCATTGCACATGAGCGCAATTTTGCGCTCACGTGCAATCCCGCCCTCTGCCCGTGCACAACCAGTCACGCGCGGGCAGGAGCTGTCAGTCTCCTCAGTCGGACTAGACCGCGGAGATTGTATTTCGCCACCTTAGAGGTGGCGAAGAGGTTAGTGAAGCGGCAGTCTGGTGACCGCTGCTTGTTTAATTAGGGCGAGCAAGTTCTTGTGAAAACTTGCAGCCGTAGGGCTTTGATAAATCGAGCCATAAGAGTTCAAGCAGCAGGCCCTGCAGAAACACAATTAGGCTGTTTTGGGGGCGGGATCAGTCCCAATACTGTCATAGCCTAACTAGTAGAAAGCTGCAGTAATTTTAGTGCGCAGGGGCTGTGCAGAGAGACCAATGTACATCTCTGGCAGCCCTGCGCTCTGTTTTCTTCTGATTCAACGTAGCCACATGAGTGAGGCATTAACTATTCGGCCCTATCTATGGCGGCCCACCGGTAAATGTCCCGGTGGCCCAATCTGGCCCTGATGCCAGCAACGTATGCTGTCAGCATTTAGCGATGTCTGGCAGAGATGATTCGCTGTAGCATTTGATAAATTGACCCCGTAGTCTGAGTTGCTTTTATGACTTAATGTATTTGCTGCATGCTTAGTGACACTACTTGCTCATTCAAGGGTTGCTTAGGGTGCTGTGTTTTAGACATTAAAGTAAATTCTTCTAAAAATATTTGTACTAAAGCTCACTTTGTTAATTCAGCATTACATGTTTATTTTGCATTTCTTATTGTAAATAGGAGGACATACTTCTGTGTTAAAAATAACAAGGGTGAATTAAAATAATAACTTTACTTAGCTGTGTAGAAAGTTGTGTCATACAGCAAGCGCTGCTGATTGGATCAGAGGTAGTTTCCACTTGGCACCAGCAGTGCTCTTTGTGTCCCAAAGGTACTTTAACTATGTGTTTAACCCATTTGCGGGGGTTAAACACTTACCGTTGCGGAATCGCTAGTGATAAAATGACATGCTCTAACGAATTGGAACATTTTTTATCACAAGTTTATCAACTATAATGGCTCTTGAAGTTCTAGTTCTAGTGATCCGTTCTGTACATTCCCCCTAGGAGACTTCACCTGGGGATTATTAGGATATGAGCCAAGATAATAGACATTTCTATATTTTGGCACCTTAGGGAGACTGTCTTTATAAAGCATTGAATATTATCTTCTCTGCTGTTGCCAATTAGGAACAGATTTAAATGAACTTGTACATTCATCTGACCAATCACTATGCAGCATGTTCTGGGTCATTTACATTGCACCATACTTAAAGGGACACTAAACCCAAATTTTGCCTTTCATTATTCAGACAGAGCCTGCAATGTTAAGCAACTTTCTAATTTACTCCTATTATCAAATTTTCTTAATTCTCTTGCTATCTTTGTTTGAAAAAGAAGGCATCTAAGCTAATGAGCCAGCCAATTTTTGATTCAGATTACCTGGACAGCACTTGTTTATTAGTGCTGTCCAATCGGCAAGGACAATCCAGGTTGTGAACCAAAAGTGTTCCGGCTTCTAAACTTACATTCTTGCTTTTCATATAAAGATAGCAAAATAATGAAGAAAAATTGATAATAGGAGTAAATTAGAAAGTTGCTTAAAATTGCATGCTCTATCTGAATCATGAAAGTAAAAAATTGGGTTCAGTGTCCCTTTAAGTATTATGAGGCACTCCAGCCTCAACGGGATATGAGAAACAGAACAATCACAATTCTCACAGGTAAATTAAAAGCTGGAAAAATAAATAATAAATGCACATTACATTGTTTTCACTATTCTCAAAATACACACTGTGTTAGTGATTTTATTATGAGTTTAATAAAATTTGAATACAAAGTATTTATCCCTAATAGCTATACCTATGGAACTATTATCAGTTTATTGTTAACATATTGTTAAAATAAAGACAAGTGAATAAAAATTCAGTATTGCATAACACAACTAAATTCTTTCTAGTAATAACCTAGGTATTTATCTTGATTCTAATTATTATTTTAAACTAAATTACAACAAAGATGTTGCCCACCTAGCATATAGTCTTAAGAAATGTTAATGCATGCAACAAAATAATTTGTGTAAAATTATATTTATACAGTTTTTCCAGCTTCAAAAAGGTGAAAGGTTTATATTAAATGAAAAATATAATTTTTCAATACTTTATGTGGAAATACTATGTAGCATGGAGCAGAATAACTAGTAAAATGTATTATGTAAAAAGTTTTATTTATTTTTTAATTTGTTTAAACTGTAGATCAAAGTTTTGACATTCCTGACAGAACATTTCATTCAATGAACACAACATGGCGCTTGTCTTCCTATGAATCTATGACTGACGTAAAAGAACTGATTCCAGAGTTTTTCTACTTACCAGAGTTCTTGGTAAATAGAGAAGGTTTGTACAATTTAAATATATCTCCATGACTGTTAATGACCTAAGTGAACAAATTAAATGTGTATCATTTTTATAATATTTTGATAGTACCGGTATTTTGTTATATTTTAAATGGCCTTTGTTTTTTTTTTTATTTGTGAAGAGAAAAAATATAATTTGTATCTCAGAATTAATTAACAATATGAATGCTAGAATGCCCATATTTATTTGCACCTTAGGCACATAAAATATTTTTTTTATTTTGTTTTAAGCTTTTCCATGCCTGAATATTATTATTATTTTAACCTGATAAACCATGTTTTTTATTTGTCAGTATATAAATATCAGGCTTTTGTCTTTGTAGCTTTGTAACTGATCTTTTTTGAGACGTTTCTGAGATGGTGTGGTTGCAATATATGCACCACCCATCCCCATGTAGTGACTGGCATTGCTACATCATTTACTCACTTGAAGACAAAAGAGAAACATTATAAATAGTTGTTAAAATAAGTATTGTTAAATGTAGTTATGAAAGAAAAAGGCAGAAAAAATGAATGTTGAGGTAACAGTTGAAGTGAAGATGAGGTAAATGATAAAGAACATGTTGAAAAGTTATAAAAAATAATCATATGTTTTCCTTGCTCAAAGGGAAAGTGGGCTCAAGTATAGATTCATGAAAATTGCTTATAGCGTTAATTTTGTAATTCCCGCAGAAATAAAATTTGTTCAAAAATTTGAATTTTATATTTACAAAGATTTTAAATAACTGTCAAAAATGTAAAATATATTTTAACATGTTTTTTAGGTTTTGATTTTGGTGTGCGCCAAAACGGAGAACGTGTAAATCATGTTAATCTTCCACCTTGGGCCCGAAATGATCCTCGACTGTTCATCCTGATTCACCGCCAGGCCTTAGAGTCAGACTATGTGTCACAAACAATTTGTCATTGGATTGATCTGGTATTTGGTTGTAAGCAAAAAGGCAGATCAGCGGTGCAGGCTATTAATGTGTTCCATCCAGCAGTAAGTGACATCATATCAAGTATACATTTCGCCTTACTATAAAATGTGTGTAACGTTATGGAGTTTTTCTAATGAAAACTAGTGACTAAGGGCCCAGTGCCAGAATAAAGAGAAATCATGCAAAATTGTGTATTTTTTTTTACATTTCATATTGCAATGTACGTGTTTCTCGTTTACTTCCAGAACCTTGATAGAGATAAACAACTCTAGATACATAGCGCAAGATAAACAACTCTCAAGCTAAAATTTGCCTTTATAAAATTCTTTGGGAGACTTTGCAGTACTGATGAGACAACGTAGATAATCACGCCAGACCAGTGAGCTTTAGCTAATTGGGCCCTTAGTTACAACACAACCTGTTGAACTGTAATTGACATGGGACATAAAATGCTTATTTTTTTCTTTTTTGAATCAGATAGAACGTACACTTTTAAATAACTTACCAATTAGTTTCTATTATCAAATGTGCTTTATTCTCTTGCTGTCCTTGGTTGAAGGTGCAGCAATGCACTACTGGGAGCTAGCAGAACTCATCAGCTGAGCCGATGACAAGAGGCATATATGTGCAGCTCCAGTCAGCAGCTATCTCGCAGTAGTGCAATTGCTTCTCCTTAGCCTACCTAGATATTCTTTTAATCAAAGGATACGAAGAGAACGAAGAAAATTAAATAATGGAAGTAAATTGGAAAGTTTTTTAAATTTTTAAGTTCTATCTAAATAATGAAATAAATATCGGGTTTTATGTAGGTTTTAGCTTTAAAATCTGTCTGTTAACGGTTTATAGCAATGGAAATCCATTATCGCTAAAGAGTAAGCGGCAAAAGTTATAATTTTTTCAAGTATACATGCAGGCTGTTTTTGCAGGATAAAAACACTAACAAGCATGAAAAGGAACAGTAATGACTTTTAGTAGATTTTGTGGTGGTCAGAAAAAAAGAAAACAGTTGGTAAACGTATTGTATGTCATGATGCGCCATTGGATGAACAGTTAGAGCTGTATTTTAAAAAATGTAGTTATTCTTCAAATTATATTACTGTAGCGCAGATTTGTATTTTACTTTTTATTTCCACTCAGTTTATATTTATATATTTAGCATTTGTTATTATTTTTTTATTTTTTTTTTCTCTTTTGGTTATTTTTGGATCATGTCATAAACCGAAAAATGTTATCTAATTTATAGACCTACTTTGGAATGGATGTTTCTGCGGTTGAGGATCCAGTACAGAGACGAGCTTTAGAAACTATGATCAAAACGTATGGGCAAACACCACGTCAGCTGTTTCATTCTGCCCATGTGAGCCGCCCTGCATCTAGATTACTTATGGAAGGAGAGCTTCCTGTTGCCATGGGGATACTAGTACAACTTGCATTTAGGGAAACTCGGGACCTTACAAAGGAGAATGTTTACCCTGTATGTAACATGCTTATTTTACCTTTATTATTTATTTTTACTTTGGTTTCATTGAACTTCTGTGCAACAGCTATGATCAGCTAGTTTAACCTGATGCTTGATACAGTATAATTAAATATTCACTCAGGGCCAGGCTGGGAATAAAAAAACATTCCAGGCGTTAAGTCTCACACACAATTTTTCTCGAGGGAATTACTGGGATACCCCATCCCCTAATATCTTTTCCAGAATTAAATTAGATTAGTTTGTAATGCCAAAAAATGTCAGATTATTGTTCTAGAGGCACCAGACACCCTACAACCTGATTTTCATTCATGACTACCTTTCACAGTGTGAAAATAAGTGTCCACTCAAAACAGTGTGTCACTATGGATCCGATTCTATAAAGTTCTCTGGGCTGATGAGAGTCTATAAGATTGTTCACCAACCGTTATATTTCCCTGGTGGAATTAAAAAAAGTCACTTTTTACAATGAAAACAGGGGGGACTCGCTAAGGGGCGTATACTGTGTTTTCGTATAGGAAGGAGATGCATACATTACAAAAGTGCACAATAAAATTTGTAATTTACAAATCATTGAAAACAAATAATTTAACCATTCACCCAAAAATATGCAGGAAAAAATGATATTGATAAGGTGCATCAAAAATCGTAACAAAATTCTTCACCAAACATCATATTTTATCAAAAAAGTTAAATTTGTATGTAAATTGCACAGGAATAAATCATATGAAATCTGCACAGCGTAAATTGTAATTTAAGTACAATGAATGTACAAAACAAAAAGGAATCCTAATGACACCTGTAAAAACAAGATAGTTGACAGCTTTAATACTTATAGATAGATTTATACTTACCTTTGCGTTCCTCGCTACACTCTTAGGCACCTTTGAGGGAAAAAAATCATCACGGGTGTGCTGTGTAATCACAGCACGCCCGATCATGGCATTAAACTAAATGTAGCATGCTCCAGCGCTGAGTTAAAGTGAAGGTAAAGTTACCTTGACGCTGATCCACAATCCAATTCTTTGTAAAAAAATCAATAGGACTTTATTTATTTTTTTATTCTAAAGCCAGTAATCTCACTTTTAATTCCATTTTTGCCGCTTTGCTAAATCAACTGTTTTTTTGTTTTTGTTTTCTCCAACATAGGTGTGTCCGGTCCACGGCGTCATCCTTACTTGTGGGATATTCTCTTCCCCAACAGGAAATGGCAAAGAGCCCAGCAAAGCTGGTCACATGATCCCTCCTAGGCTCCGCCTACCCCAGTCATTCTCTTTGCCGTTGTACAGGCAACATCTCCACGGAGATGGCTTAGAGTTTTTTAGTGTTTAACTGTAGTTTTTATTATTCAATCAAGAGTTTGTTATTTTGAAATAGTGCTGGTATGTACTATTTACTCAGAAACAGAAAAGAGATGAAGATTTCTGTTTGTATGAGGAAAATGATTTTAGCAACCGTCACTAAAATCCATGGCTGTTCCACACAGGACTGTTGAGAGCAATTAACTTCAGTTGGGGGAACAGTGAGCAGTCTCTTGCTGCTTGAGGTATGACACATTCTAACAAGACGATGTAATGCTGGAAGCTGTCATTTTCCCTCTGGGATCCGGTAAGCCATGTTTATTACGATTGTAAATAAGGGCTTCAAAAAGGGCTTATTAAGACTGTAGACTTTTTTTGGGCTAAATCGATTGATTATTAACACATATTTAGCCTTGAGGAATCATTTTATCTGGGTATTTTGATATAATAATATCGGCAGGCACTGTTTTAGACACCTTATTCTTTAGGGGCTTTCCCAAAGCATAGGCAGAGCCTCATTTTCGCGCCGGTGTTGCGCACTTGTTTTTGAGAGGCATGGCATGCAGTCGCATGTGAGAGGAGCTCTGATACTTAGAAAAGACTTTCTGAAGGCGTCATTTGGTATCGTATTCCCCTTGGGGCTTGGTTGGGTCTCAGCAAAGCAGATACCAGGGACTGTAAAGGGGTTAAAGTTCAAAACGGCTCCGGTTCCGTTATTTTAAGGGTTAAAGCTTCCAAATTTGGTGTGCAATACTTTTAAGGCTTTAAGACACTGTGGTGAAAATTTGGTGAATTTTGAACAATTCCTTCATGTTTTTTCGCATTTGCAGTAATAAAGTGTGTTCAGTTTAAAATTTAAAGTGACAGTAACGGTTTTATTTTAAAACGTTTTTTGTACTTGTTATCAAGTTTATGCCTGTTTAACATGTCTGAACTACCAGATAGACTGTGTTCTGAATGTGGGGAAGCCAGAATTCCTATTCATTTAAATAAATGTGATTTATGTGACAATGACAACGATGCCCAAGATGATTCCTCAAGTGAGGGGAGTAAGCATGGTACTGCATCATTCCCTCCTTCGTCTACACGAGTCTTGCCCACTCAGGAGGCCCCTAGTACATCTAGCGCGCCAATACTCCTTACTATGCAACAATTAACGGCTGTAATGGATAATTCTGTCAAAAACATTTTAGCCAAAATGAACACTTATCAGCGTAAGCGCGACTGCTCTGTTTTAGATACTGAAGAGCATGACGACGCTGATATTAATATTTCTGAAGGGCCCCTAACTCAGTCTGATGGGGCCAGGGAGGTTTTGTCTGAGGGAGAAATTACTGATTCAGGGAACATTTCTCAACAAGCTGAACCTGATGTGATTGCATTTAAATTTAAGTTGGAACATCTCCGCATTCTGCTTAAGGAGGTATTATCCACTCTGGATGATTGTGACAAGTTGGTCATCCCAGAGAAACTATGTAAAATGGACAAGTTCCTAGAGGTGCCGGGGCTCCCAGAAGCTTTTCCTATACCCAAGCGGGTGGCGGACATTGTTAATAAAGAATGGGAAAGGCCCGGTATTCCTTTCGTCCCTCCCCCCATATTTAAAAAATTGTTTCCTATGGTCGACCCCAGAAAGGACTTATGGCAGACAGTCCCCAAGGTCGAGGGAGCGGTTTCCACTTTAAACAAACGCACCACTATACCCATAGAGGATAGTTGTGCTTTCAAAGATCCTATGGATAAAAAATTAGAAGGTTTGCTTAAAAAGATGTTTGTTCAGCAGGGTTACCTTCTACAACCAATTTCATGCATTGTCCCTGTCGCTACAGCCGCATGTTTCTGGTTCGATGAGCTGATAAAGGCGGTCGACAGTGATTCTCCTCCTTATGAGGAGATTATGGACAGAATCAATGCTCTCAAATTGGCTAATTCTTTCACCCTAGACGCCACTTTGCAATTGGCTAGGTTAGCGGCTAAGAATTCTGGGTTTGCTATTGTGGCGCGCAGAGCGCTTTGGTTGAAATCTTGGTCGGCTGATGCGTCTTCCAAGAACAAGCTACTTAACATTCCTTTCAAGGGGAAAACGCTGTTTGGCCCTGACTTGAAAGAGATTATCTCGGATATCACTGGGGGTAAGGGCCACGCCCTTCCTCAGGATCGGCCTTTCAAGGCAAAAAATAAACCTAATTTTCGTCCCTTTCGTAGAAACGGACCAGCCCAAAGTGCTACGTCCTCTAAGCAAGAGGGTAATACTTCTCAAGCCAAGCCAGCTTGGAGACCAATGCAAGGTTGGAACAAGGGAAAGCAGGCCAAGAAACCTGCCACTGCTACCAAGACAGCATGAAATGTTGGCCCCCGATCCGGGACCGGATCTGGTGGGGGGCAGACTCTCTCTCTTCGCTCAGGCTTGGGCAAGAGATGTTCTGGATCCTTGGGCGCTAGAAATAGTCTCCCAAGGTTATCTTCTGGAATTCAAGGGACTTCCCCCAAGGGGGAGGTTCCACAGGTCTCAGTTGTCTTCAGACCACATAAAAAGACAGGCATTCTTACATTGTGTAGAAGACCTGTTAAAAATGGGAGTGATTCATCCCATTCCATTAAGAGAACAAGGGATGGGGTTCTACTCCAATCTGTTTATAGTTCCCAAAAAAGAGGGAACGTTCAGACCAATCTTAGATCTCAAGATCTTAAACAAGTTTCTCAAGGTTCCATCGTTCAAGATGGAAACCATTCGAACTATTCTTCCTTCCATCCAGGAAGGTCAATTCATGACCACGGTGGATTTAAAGGATGCGTATCTACATATTCCTATCCACAAGGAACATCATCGGTTCCTGAGGTTCGCATTCCTGGACAAACATTACCAGTTCGTGGCGCTTCCTTTCGGATTAGCCACTGCTCCAAGGATTTTCACAAAGGTACTAGGGTCCCTTCTAGCTGTGCTAAGACCAAGGGGCATTGCTGTAGTACCTTACTTGGACGACATTCTGATTCAAGCGTCGTCCCTTCCTCAAGCAAAGGCTCACACGGACATTGTCCTGGCCTTTCTCAGATCTCACGGATGGAAAGTGAACGTGGAAAAGAGTTCTCTATCTCCGTCAACAAGGGTTCCCTTCTTGGGAACAATAATAGACTCCTTAGAAATGAGGATTTTTCTGACAGAGGCCAGAAAAACAAAACTTCTAGACTCTTGTCGGATACTTCATTCCGTTCCTCTTCCTTCCATAGCTCAGTGCATGGAAGTGATCGGGTTGATGGTAGCGGCAATGGACATAGTTCCTTTTGCACGCATTCATCTAAGACCATTACAACTGTGCATGCTCAGTCAGTGGAATGGGGACTATACAGACTTGTCTCCGAAGATACAAGTAAATCAGAGGACCAGAGACTCACTCCGTTGGTGGCTGTCCCTGGACAACCTGTCACGAGGGATGACATTCCGCAGACCAGAGTGGGTCATTGTCACGACCGACGCCAGTCTGATGGGCTGGGGCGCGGTCTGGGGATCCCTGAAAGCTCAGGGTCTTTGGTCTCGGGAAGAATCTCTTCTACCGATAAATATTCTGGAACTGAGAGCGATATTCAATGCTCTCAAGGCTTGGCCTCAGCTAGCGAGGGCCAAGTTCATACGGTTTCAATCAGACAACATGACAACTGTTGCGTACATCAACCATCAGGGGGGAACAAGGAGTTCCCTGGCGATGGAAGAAGTGACCAAAATCATTCTATGGGCGGAGTCTCACTCCTGCCACCTGTCTGCTATCCACATCCCAGGAGTGGAAAATTGGGAAGCGGATTTTCTGAGTCGTCAGACATTGCATCCGGGGGAGTGGGAACTCCATCCGGAAATCTTTGCCCAAGTCACTCAGCTGTGGGGCATTCCAGACATGGATCTGATGGCCTCTCGTCAGAACTTCAAAGTTCCTTGCTACGGGTCCAGATCCAGGGATCCCAAGGCGGCTCTAGTGGATGCACTAGTAGCACCTTGGACCTTCAAACTAGCTTATGTGTTCCCGCCGTTTCCTCTCATCCCCAGGCTGGTAGCCAGGATCAATCAGGAGAGGGCGTCGGTGATCTTGATAGCTCCTGCGTGGCCACGCAGGACTTGGTACGCAGATCTGGTGAATATGTCATCGGCTCCTCCTTGGAAGCTACCTTTGAGACGAGACCTTCTTGTTCAGGGTCCGTTCGAACATCCGAATCTGGTTTCACTCCAGCTGACTGCTTGGAGATTGAACGCTTGATCTTATCGAAGCGAGGATTCTCAGATTCTGTTATCGATACTCTTGTTCAGGCCAGAAAGCCTGTAACTAGAAAGATTTACCACAAAATTTGGAAAAAATATATCTGTTGGTGTGAATCTAAAGGATTCCCTTGGGACAAGGTTAAGATTCCTAGGATTCTATCCTTCCTTCAAGAAGGATTGGAAAAAGGATTATCTGCAAGTTCCCTGAAGGGACAGATTTCTGCCTTGTCTGTGTTACTTCACAAAAAGCTGGCCGCTGTGCCAGATGTTCAAGCCTTTGTTCAGGCTCTGGTTAGAATTAAGCCTGTTTACAAACCTTTGACTCCTCCTTGGAGTCTCAATTTAGTTCTTTCAGTTCTTCAGGGGGTTCCGTTTGAACCCTTGCATTCCGTTGATATTAAGTTATTATCTTGGAAAGTTTTGTTTTTAGTTGCAATTTCTTCTGCTAGAAGAGTTTCAGAATTATCTGCTCTGCAGTGTTCTCCTCCTTATCTGGTGTTCCATGCAGATAAGGTGGTTTTACGTACTAAACCTGGTTTTCTTCCAAAAGTTGTTTCTAACAAAAACATTAACCAGGAGATTATCGTACCTTCTCTGTGTCCGAAACCAGTTTCAAAGAAGGAACGTTTGTTGCACAATTTGGATGTTGTTCGCGCTCTAAAATTCTATTTAGATGCTACAAAGGATTTTAGACAAACATCTTCCTTGTTTGTTGTTTATTCCGGTAAAAGGAGAGGTCAAAAAAGCAACTTCTACCTCTCTCTCTTTTTGGATTAAAAGCATCATCAGATTGGCTTACGAGACTGCCGGACGGCAGCCTCCCGAAAGAATCACAGCTCATTCCACTAGGGCTGTGGCTTCCACATGGGCCTTCAAGAACGAGGCTTCTGTTGATCAGATATGTAGGGCAGCGACTTGGTCTTCACTGCACACTTTTACCAAATTTTACAAGTTTGATACTTTTGCTTCTTCTGAGGCTATTTTTGGGAGAAAGGTTTTGCAAGCCGTGGTGCCTTCCATTTAGGTGACCTGATTTGCTCCCTCCCTTCATCCGTGTCCTAAAGCTTTGGTATTGGTTCCCACAAGTAAGGATGACGCCGTGGACCGGACACACCTATGTTGGAGAAAACAGAATTTATGTTTACCTGATAAATTACTTTCTCCAACGGTGTGTCCGGTCCACGGCCCGCCCTGGTTTTTTTAATCAGGTCTGATAATTTATTTTCTTTAACTACAGTCACCACGGTACCATATGGTTTCTCCTATGCAAATATTCCTCCTTAACGTCGGTCGAATGACTGGGGTAGGCGGAGCCTAGGAGGGATCATGTGACCAGCTTTGCTGGGCTCTTTGCCATTTCCTGTTGGGGAAGAGAATATCCCACAAGTAAGGATGACGCCGTGGACCGGACACACCGTTGGAGAAAGTAATTTATCAGGTAAACATAAATTCTGTTTTTTTTTTTTATCTTGGGTCAGGTTTTTAGTTTAGCCAGTTGAAATTCTGGCCATTAGGTGGCCGTGACCCTACATCATCCGCCTACTTGAGGATATGTGCATGCGCTACACTCTATTGATTCATCTCACAGTAAACGCGCATTCTTGTTTAGCGTATGCGAGTGTTGACTTGGAAAACCACGCACAGAGCAGCACATTTTATAGAATCGGGCTCTGTCTCACAGAGTGACTTAACTCTAGACACTATAAACCATTCTAGGAACGCTACTAAATGGTACAAGGTCTAGGAAATAAAACTTACAAGAAAATACTTTGTGACCTTAAAGGGACACTAAACCCAAATTTTTTCTTTTCTGATTCAGATAGAGCATGCAAGTTTAAGCAACTTTCTAATTTACTCCTATTATCAATTTTTCTTTGTTCTCTTGCTATCTTTATTAAAAAAGCAGGAATGTGATGCATAGGACCTGGCTCATTTTTGGTTGACAAACCTGGGTTATGCTTGCTTATTGGTGGGTAAATGTAAGCCTCCAATAAGTAAGCGCTATCCATGGTGCTGAACCTAAAATGGGCTGGCTGCTAAGATTTACATTCCTGCTTTTAAAATAAAGATAGCAAGAGAACAAAGAAAAATTGATTATAGGAGTAAATTAGAAAGTTGCTTAAAATTGCATGCTCTATCTGAATCATGAAAGAAAAAAAATGGGTTCAGTGTCCTTCATGATTCAGATAGAGCATGAAATTTTAAGCAACCTTCTAATTTACTCCTATTAGCAAATTTTCTTTGTTCTCTTGCTATCTTTATTTGAAAACGAAGGCATCTAAGCTAAGGAGCCATACAATGTTTGGTTCAGAACTGTGGACAGCACTTGTTCAATGGTGGCTGACACTTAGCAACCAATCAGCAAGAACAACCCAGGTTGTGAACCAAAAATGGGACGGCATCTAAAATTTCATTCTTGATTTTTTTTTAAATAAAGATAGCAAGAGAATGAAGAAAAATTGATAATAGGAGTAAATTAGAATGTTGCTTAAAATTGCATGCTCTATCTGAATCACGAAAGAAAAAATTTGGGTTCAGTGTCCCTTTAATACGTATAGCTCAGAGGAAAAAGAACAGTGATATAGGTGCATCACGTCAGCAGCAGCACCACCCCCTTAAATTATAGCTGGTCAGCCCCAGCTGCCCTGGCCCACCAAAAGAATGCCCTGGTAGGCCAATCAGGCCTTTCATTCTATATATTGAGCTATAAATCAGATGTCAATCCAGCAGAGAATTATTTACGTGTATGTGTCATCATTTTTTTTTGTGCCTCATAGTTTTAAATTGTCTGTAAGTTTCATTAGGTCAATAAAAAAAGTTATAATTTTCTATCTTTTTGGTAATTATGTAAGTATTGTTAAAGAAATATTTTAAAACATATTTGATCTAGTTTTAGAGCTGCGTTGAGTAAGTAGTATTGGAGAGTGATATTCTTAAAAGGATAAGAAACCCAAAATATTTTTTTCATGATTTAAAGGGACACTAAACCCTAATATTTTCTTTAATGATTCAGATAGATAATACAAATTTAAACAACATTACAATTTACTTCTATTATTTATTTTGCTTAATTTTTTAGATATTCTTAGTTGAAGAAAAAGCAAAGCATATGGGTGAGCCAATCACATGAGGCTTCTATGTGCAGAAACCAATCAGCAGCTTCTGAGCCTATCTAGATATGCTTTTCAGCAAAAAATATCAAGAGAATAAAACAAATTAGATAATAGAAGTAAATTAGAAATTTGTTTAAAAATGCATGCTCTTTCTAAATCATGAAAGAAAAAATGTGGGTTTCATGGCCCTTTAATTAGAGCATAATATTTTCCCTATGTTCTTCTCTTATTCAATTGTCTTCGTTCTCTTTGAATCCTTTGTTTAAAAAGCGTGTCTAGGTAGGTTCAGGAGCAGCAATACACTACTGGGAGCTAGCTGCTAATCGTTGTCTGCACATATAAGCCTCTTGTCATTGGCTCACCTGATGTGTTCAGCTAGCATAGTGCATTGCTGCTCCTTCAAAAAATATAAAAAGAGAAAGAAGCAATTTTGATGATAGAAGTTAACTGAAAAGTTTAAAAATGTACGCTCTACCTGAAATATGAAAGAAAAATTGTGTTTCATGTCCTATTAATGACATATCATATTCTTAAATTTTATCCTGTAAAATTAAATCATTTATACATTAATAAAGGCAGCTATTTATTTCTTTGTTTTTACAAACCACTCTTTAAAATTTAGGGAAATGTAGGACATTTAGTGCAGGAATACACTTTGTTTCTAAATGGACATTAAAGGGACACTGAACCCAATTTTTTTTTATTTTGTGATTCAGATAGGGCATGCAATTTTAAGCAACTTTCTAATTTACTCCTATTATCAAATTCTCTTCATTCTCTTGGTATCTTTATTTGAAATGCAAGAATGTAAGTTTAATTGCCGACCCATTTTTGGTTGGATAAATTCACTTACCAATAAACAAGTGCTTTCCATGGTGCTGAACCAAAAAATAGCTTAGATGCCTTCTTTTTCAAATAAAGAAAGCAAGAGAACGAAGAAAAATTGATAATAGGAGTAAATTAGAAAGTTGCTTAAATTTGCATGCTTTATTTGAATCACAAAAGAAAAAAATTGGGTTCAGTGTCCCTTTAAACACTAAATAAATGCTAGATAGAATGATGCATTCAAAGAAAAGGTTAGTCAGAGAATAGCATGTACAGTAGATGTATTTTTTAAAGTTTCATTAGTTGTTTAAATATTGACACAATAAGTGTAAAGTTTTAGTGTCTATAAAACAATGGGAGCTGCCATGTTGTAACTTAGGTTACCTTCTCTGCTGTGGCCAATTAGGGACAGTTATAAATAGGTCACTAGAGTGTGCAGCCAATGGCTGTGTGGAATATAGCAGTGTTCTACACTTCCATTTCTAACCGGAACTTAAAAGCTCACAATTTCAGAATGTCTTAATATGCACATAAAGAAACATACA
The DNA here is from genome assembly GCF_027579735.1 of Bombina bombina. Taxonomy (NCBI): domain Eukaryota; kingdom Metazoa; phylum Chordata; class Amphibia; order Anura; family Bombinatoridae; genus Bombina; species Bombina bombina. The sequence continues at coordinate 763,268,503 of NC_069502.1, read as the reverse complement.
AAATAGTCTTCTGTCCTAATTGATTGAACATGGGGAGTAACCAAAATTAACACTTTTTATACTTGCACCTATTTACACCTTTGTATTGCTGCACATTGGTGTTAGATAAAATAGGATCATTAAACTCTATGGGGTAGATTTATTGTAGCGAATCATGTCCGCTCGACCTCGCTAAATGCAGACAGCATACGCTGTCTGCATTGCACAAGCATTTCTTGTGAAATGCTTGTGCAATGCCGCTCCCTCCACACTCGCTAGCAGGGGGTGTCAATCCTCCCAATGATTTTGTGGCGGAAAAGTTAAGGCGAGCCTGAAACGATGGGCGTAGAAAGCAGCATCCGCTGCTTAATAAATCTACCACTATGCATATGCCTTGAACATTGACTGCTGCAAGCATTTTCTTAAAATGACATAAAGAGAAATGATTTGTGACTGGTTCCAAATGTCTAAAAAGTGTCAAAATATCTGGTAAAATCAATATTTTGAATTTTCTTCTTGAAGTGCAAGTAAATTCTAGTAAATCTTTGAACACCGTTATAATAATCTGTTTGCTTTATTGTATTTAATGTGTCATTCTAGAGCCCGCTTCCATGGATTAAGGGACTAAAATGGGGAGAATATGTAGGGTCACCTAGTGCCCCCGACCCTAGCGTTTGCTTTAGTCAACCTCATGGAGAAAAGTTTGGCTCTTTACAAGCATTACCTACCAGAGCTATCTGTGGCTTATCATGGAAATTTTGCTTAATGATGATTTATAGCAAAGAACAAGGTAAGAATATCTCATTATTGTAACATTACCTTATTTACACTATATAGATCAGGTGTCGGCAACCTTGGCACCCCAGATGTTTTTTAACTACATTTCCCATGTTGCTGGGACACTCTTTAATGCTGAGACACTCTTTAGGCTGTCTGAGCATCATGGGAAATGTAGTTCCAAATCATCTGGGGTGCCAAGGTTCCTGACCCCTGCTCTAGATGATTACTTAAAATACACGTAATTGGTTGTCTCGTGTGGTTTTCATCAGGTGTTAGAAGCATGCACAGTACAGATATTCAGTGGTCAGCGATCCTTAGCTGGGGATATGCCGATAATATTTTAAGACTGAAAAGCAAGCAGAGTGAGCCACCAGTAAATTTCATACAGTGTTCTGCATTACATCAGGTATTTATAATTATATCTTTGTAAATTGTATTTCATATCTAAGGCTGAAGTTATCATTTATCGTTTCCTTCTGTGGTGTACAAGATAAGTACACATTAAAATGCATTTGTTACAAAAATAATTAATTAATAAAAAGGAGTAAATAAGAAAGTTGTTCAAAATCGTATGCTCTATAATGAACCATGAAAGAAAAAATGTGTGGTCTTATGTCCCTTAAAAGGAACACTAAAGTCAAAATTTAACTTTCATTATACCGATAGAGCATGCAGTTCTTAAAAGCTTTACAGTTTACTTAGATTATCAAAGTGTGTCTTCATGTGCACACTTTCTGAGGCACCCAGCTCCTACAGAGCATGTGCAAGAGTTCACAGTGTATACGTATATGAGTCTGTGATTAGCTGATGGCAGTCACATGATACAGGGACAGGGAGATGAAAGGAAATTTTGAAAAATACTGCTCATTTGAAATTAAGGTGTGTTTTTGCATTGTATTTTTAGTATGCATCTGTTTATTATGCAATTCTACTTTATGTAATGTTCCTTTAATTCCCCTTTGCTATTGCAAGGATTATAGCAGCACCTCACAACACACACCATGATAAAAAAAAGTGCTGTCACAGCTCAAGAATACATCAGTGATACAAAAGCTCAAAAAAATATAAAATAACTTTATTATTTCATCCTATGGCTTCATTTAGATACAGATGATGTTTTGAGATATAAATTAAACCCTTTTTTTTCTTTTATGATTCAGATAGAGAATATAGTTTTAAACAACGTTAAAATGTACTTCTATTTGAAAATGTTGAAAAGCATACCTAAGTAGGTTTAGGAGGTGAAAGCTAGTTGCTGATTGGTGCCTGCACATATGTCTCTTGTCATTGATCTACCGATGCGGTCAGCTAGCTTCCAGTAGTGCAGTGCTGCTCCTTTAATAAAGGACACCAAATTGATAATAGAAATAAATTGGAAAGCAGCTTAAAAATGTATGCCCTATCTGAATCATAAAATAAAAAATGGGGTTTCATGTCCCTTTAATCAAGTCTAATAAATAATATTTTTCTGATGATTTAAAAACCCCAGACAAGGAGTGCCAGAAAACATTATTGGCTCCCTTTTGCTATACCTGTGCATAGGATGTCATTGTGTCACCATCCTTGCACAAAGGCAACCTTCTTATTGTATAGTGAAGCAGGGGTCAAGTCCTACAAAAAAAAGTGTGGGAACTCACCAAGACTTCCACCCTTCTCCCTCACAATTAATAATGTTTTATATACACACACTTACATACACACACACACACACACTGTATGTATATGATCTATACACTTTGGTTAATAAAAGCAAATTAAATCCAATGAAGGGTTGAATCTTGCCTTTGGGTTTGAGATGTCTCCTCTGTCACAGAGTCTCACCCACTTAAGGTGGAATAGTCCTATTTCTGCTGAGGGGAGCCAAATAACCCCAGAGCAAGTCACACTGAAATGTAAGCATCATGTGTTCCACACAGTGCAGGGTGATCACACAACAGGACCATTGACAGGCTTGCATTAAGTGTTTTGTAGGAAATGTTACTGCCCTTTACTTGAGGATTTCACTATCACTCTAACCAGATTGTGCTCCAGGTCCTCCCACCAGCAGCAGCAGTGTTTACTGACGTGTTTCTGTCCTCTGTCCAGAGGCAACTTAGTTCCTCCTGCAAAAATAGTGCAGGAACTCCGTTCCCATGCGTTCCCGCCCGACTTTACCCTTGTAGTGAAGTCATGATGAGGGGCCAGACACACCTACTCATCTTTATAGCCAAGGCTCTAATCTGATAATATACCAGCATCATGGTCTGATGTGACAGACTAATTTTCTCACTGATCTAAATGCAGAGGGTATTTAACACACAAAAATAGTAATCGCCTAACTTATGTACTTACTGTAATATTGTTTTCTTTCATCAGATGGCGAGAGTCCACGAGTCATTACGTGTGGTCTTCTTTGCACACTTTTTCAAAGTTTTAGTACTTTGTGTATGCTTCTTATGAGGCTGCCTTTGGCAGGAAAGTTCTGTGGGCCATAGTGCCTAATCAGTAACATCCTTTATTCACTGTTTGTATCACCCCTATTTCATGGTTGTCCCTGCTCTGGTATTGATTCCCACACGTGATGATTTGTGGACTCTCACCATCGTATGAAAAGAAAACAAAATGTATGCATACCTGATGAGAAATTAATTTCTTTCATGGTGGTAAGAGTCCACAAGCCCCACCATTTATTTTTGTTCAGGTTGTGTCAGTATTTGTTTTTGCTAGCTGAACATATTGGATGAGCCAATAACAAGACATATATGCCCAGCCACCAATCAGCAGTTAGCTCCTAGTAGTGGATTACTGCTCCTAAGCCTACTTAATTATGGTTTTCAACCAAGGATATCAAGAGAACTAAGCAAATTAGATAATAGAAGTAAATTGGAAAGCTATTTAAAACTGCATGCTCTATATGAATCATGAAAGAACATTTTAATTTTGACTTTACTGTTCCTTTAAGGAGATTTGTACAACTCATATTACATTATTATTACTTATTGTCAATTTGTGTCAGCTGCCAAAGCAGTTACACACATGTGCAAGACTTTAGAAACCTGAAATATATATATATTCAGCAATGGGTAAAAATATCTCTGTAAGTAGCATTCAAAGCTGTAAATCATTTTATTGCTCAGTTCTCGGTCCATCAAACTATTCACTTCTTTTCTATTAGCTCCATAATGGGTTTTTTTTCATTCTCTTTAGTAGTTTAAAGAAACATTTTACCCATGCTGTGTATCTTATCCAATATTTATTTGGGCATCAAGCTAAAGAATGGTTTACAAAACTATTGTATTGTTGTTGAGTGTTTTCTTATTCTTTTTATATCAAAAGGTCACAAGTTGTGCTTGGGTTCCGGACAGTTGTCAGTTATTCACAGGCAGCAAATGTGGCGTCATCACAGCGTATCTGAACCGTTTCACAAACAGCACGGTATGTATACATGCATGACTTTCTTGTATACGTACTAGTTTTCACTATCAAACGTTGTGGTCTTTTTTTCTGTTTTATACCTTGCACTTAAAGGGATATTCCAGACAAAATTGGAATCCACATGGATGCATTTCAGTTTTGAATAGAAGCATTTTTTTTTAATATACAGTATATGTATTAGCAAAAATGCTTCCAATAAAAGCTATACCTGTTTCAAAAGTGTATTTAAGTATGCACCATGCACCAGGATTTTAAACACATCACTTGCTCAGAGAGCCTAAGGTGCTTATACCATCTGGTAATTACTCAGTGTGTTAATTGTTGACATGATACAAGTCCCACTGGTGCTCTGAGCAGTTGCAGTATTTAAAATGCTGGTGCACTGAGAATATCTAGTTATGCTTCACATGCAAGTGCAGAGAAAACTGTTAAAGGGACAGTCTACACCAGAATATTTATTGTTTTAAAACATAGATAATGCCTTTATTACCCATTCCCTAGATATGCATAACCAACACAGTTATATTAAAGGGACAGTATACTGTAAAATAGTTTTTCCTTCAATGTGTTTACAATTGCTTTTTTTACTAACTGCAGAGTAAAAAATGTATGCAAATTAGCTTTTTAAGGTTTATTTGTGTATATTAAAGCTCTTAATTTGTGTTTTGAAGCCACAACCTAATAAAATGGGTTGAGCTTGTAGATATAATCAGATCTCATTACTGTATCACATTGTGTACATATACCTGCTTCTTTATCTTATATCTGTCCATTAAACAATCACCAGTACTTGGAGAGAACAATAGAAAATCAACATTGTATTACCTTATCTCTGCTATATCCCACTGGGACCGTCATTTCTTCTGCTGTCTGTGTTTACAAAGCTTATCTATAGCTTGGACCTGCGGCCACAAACTTTCAGAATAGGTGGGGATACCACATGCTAAATCAACTATTTCAAATGCCAATATAAGGGTAAAGGAGCTACTTGTAAACAATTTAATACACTCCAGCAGGTTAAGTGGATAATTGGGAACAAATTAAAGGTGAGAAAAATTTTGAGTAAACTGTCCCTTTAACACACTTTTTACCTCTGTGATTATCTTGTATCTAAGCCTCTGCAAACTGCCCCCTTATTTCAGTTCTTTGGACAGACTTGCATTTTAGCCAATCAGTGCGGGCTCCTAGGAACTCCATGTGCGTGAGCACAGTGTTATCTATATGAAACACATGAACTAACACCCTCTAGTGGTGAAAAACTGTCAAAATGCCCTGAGCTAAGAGGCGGCCTTCAAGGGCTTTGAAATTATCATACGAACCTCCTAGATTTAGCTTTCAACTAAGAATACTAAGAGAACAAAGCAAAATTGGTGATAGAAGTAAATTGGAAAATTGTTTAAAATTACATGCCCTATCTGAATAAAGAAAGTTTGTTTTGGACTAGACTGTCCCTTTAATACTAAAACAGTAATAAATTTTATTAGAAGCATTTTGCCAATACATATATATTGTAAATATGTTTCTATCCAAATACGTATTTCATCTACGTGCATTTAAGTTTTGTCCGGAATGTCCTTTTAATAAACTGATAATTTAAAAGATTAATCTGTTTAGTGAAAAGTGAAATGCAAATAATTGAATTTAAGTATTAAAGGGATACTGAACCCAAATTTCATGATTCAGATAGAGCATGACATTTTAAGCAACTTTCTAATTTACTCCTATTATCAATTTTTCTTCGTTCTCTCGCTATCTTTATTTTAAAAGCAGGAATGTAAATCTTAGCAGCCAGCCCATTTTAGTTTCAGCACCATGGATAGTACTTGCTTATTGGAGGCTTACATTTATCCATCAATAAGCAAGCAAGCATAACCCAGGTTCTCAACCAAAAATGGGCCGGCTACTATGGATCACATTCCTGCTTTTTAAAGATAGCAAGAGAACAAAGAAAAATTGATAATAGGAATAAATTCACTATCTGAATAGTGAAAGAAAAAAATTGGGTTTAGTGTCCCTTTAAGTAGCAGCTTATTTACATTATTTATGTGTTAGATTTCTATTAGAAGCATTTTTTCCATTACCATTTTAGTGAAACTTTTTGCGTGGGGCATACACTGCATACATCCATATGCCTCCATGCACCTGTATCCACTGTGTAATACTGTGCCCACTCACAGTGCCAGTATTAATATGTTTTGCATGTGTATTGCAAAAAATGCTACTAGTCAAAAGTGCAATATCCGAAATGTGTATTTTCATTTTGATTATGATGTCACTTTAAGTTAGCTAACTTAATTCCAATATGGTTATGTAAAAATGAAGTATTACACAGAGGACTAGATGTTTCAGAACTCATCGCGACTACCAGCTCCATCTGCAATATCTGGGACGTCCCTTATAGCATTGATTAATTAAAGGAAAATGTTGCATTCAAACTATTAAAGGAATATGAAACCCATTTTTCTTCCTTTTATGATTCAGATAGAGCAAGCAATTTTAAGCAACTTTTTAATTTACTCCTATTATCAATTTTTCTTCATTACTTAGGTGCTAAACCAAATATGGGCCGGCTCCTAAGCTTTTACAGTCCTGCTTTTTCAAATAAAGATACTAAGAGAACGAAGAAAAATTGATAAGAGGAGTAAATTAGAAAGTTGCTTAAAATTGCAAGCCCTATCTGAATAAAGAAAGAAAAAAGTTGGGTTTCATATCCCTTTAAATGATATGATTTTTTTTTATTATATACAAAGTAAAATGAGTTATAAAGCCATTAAAGTGATGGTAACCCCAAGCATATAACAAACGCTAGGATTTACCATCATTAAAATAAATATGACTTTCTTTCACCGTTTTGTAAATAACAGCGTTACCCTCACCCTAGCTGTTAGAAAAGCATATCGTTTTCACATCGACTGCGGCCGCCCACGGCACATTGCTTTCTTCAATGAGGTGACGTTTCCACCTCTAGACCAATAGCCATGCCTGTCAGCTGACATCCTAGCACGGCTAAAGGTCTAAACGTCACCTCATTGGAGAAGAGCGCTGTGCTGTGGGCGGCCGGAGGCGCTGTGTTAGCGGTCTACTTTCCTAACATATAGAGTGAGTGTAACGCTGTTTTATTTACAAAACGATGAGAGAAACTCATGTTTATTTTTAGTGACAGTTGTCTTCACAATCCCCTGTCATTTGCTGCGTTTCATAGATTGATTATTTTCTACTAGAAGCAACTTTCAGAGAAGCCATTAGTTAGCCCACATTCCTAAAGGATACAGGAATGACTGATTCTGCATGATTGCAGACCCATCAATATTTAATAAATCCATTACAGATAGATGGATAGATAGATAGATAGATAGATAGATGTAACACAAATTTAGAAACGTAGAGAAATATATTAATATATTATTTTTTAATTGACTCATTGAGATGTCCAATAAACAACAATTTATTCGATTTATTAATTGCTAATACAATAAAACCGTGTCTAATTTATTTTCTCTAGCCACTTGAGATTGAAGTAGAGTCACAGGCACATCTCTACGGACATACTGCTGAGATCACAAGCTTGTTTGTTTGCAAACCGTACAGCATACTGATTAGCGTGAGCAAGGATGGAACATGCATTCTGTGGGACTTAAACAGGTATGATATGTTAATTAGTTTGAAAATGGCTTGTTTTGGTTTGGGTTTTTTTTTGCTTCCTTTCAATTAGTTTCTTTATATATATATATAATTTTACAGGCTATGCTATGTGCAGAGTCTTGCAGGCCACAAAAGCCCTGTTACTGCTGTATCTGCAAGCGAGACAACAGGAGATATTGCCACTGTTTGTGACTCAGGTAAGCGACCAGCAAAAAAGCTTTATATAATCAAGCATTAAAGGTCAGATCATTTTGTCTAGGGGATTTATCACAATAGATAGAAAAAAAAAATGTATCAAATGATTTATCTACAGAAATCCCCATAGACTTTAAAGGGACATTCCAGTCAAAATTTAAATGCACGTATATGAATTACGTGTTTGTATAGAAACATATTTGCAATATATATGTATTGGCAAAGATGCTTCTAGTAAAAGTTAATGCTGTTTTAGTGTTAACATTTTTCTCTGCACGTGCATGTGAAGCATAGCTAGATATTCTCAGTGCACCAGCATTTCAAATACTGCAGCTGCTCAGAGTGCCAGTGGGGCTTGTAATCATGTAAGCAATTAACAAATTGAGTCATTACCAGATGGTACAAACACCTTAGGCTTTCTGTGCTGTGTCTAAAATGCTGGTGAACTGTGCATACTTAAATACACTGTTGAAACAACTATAGCTTTTATTAGAAGCATTTTTACTAATACATGTATATTACAAAAGGGCTTCTATTCAAAACTGAACTGCATCCACAAGAATAACAATTATGGCTGGAATGTCCCTTTAATAGCGTTTTGTTTTTGTTTGTTTTTTAAATAGAAAATCATTAGATACATTTTCTTAAAAATCCCTAGAAATATTATTTAAATATGGAAATTGAGTACAATTTTTGCAACTATAATACCATTAAAATAAAACATATTTATGTATTTATTTTTTTAACATTGTATTATTTCTAATAAAAAAAAAAAACCTCTGCAAACTGCCCCTTATTTCAGTTCTTTTGATAGACTTGTATTTTAGCCAATCAGTGTGGGCTCCTAGGAACTCCACGTGCGTGAGCACAGTGTTATCTATATGAAACACATGAACTAACACCCTCTAGTGGTGAAAAACTGTCAAAATGCCCTGAGCTAAGAGGCGGCCTTCAAAGGCTTAGAAATTAGCATATGAACCTCCTAGATTTAGGTTTCAACTAAGAATACCAAGAGAACAAAGCAAAGTTGGTGGTAGAAGTAAATTGGAAAATTGTTTAAAATGACATGCCCCATCTGAATAATGAACGTTTGTTTTGGACTAGACTGTCCCTTTAAAGAGTAATCCCAGGCAAGCTCAGGAGCGTGCATGTGTCTTCAGCCATCTGGCAGCAGTGTTTACAACATTGTTTACTGCAGTGTTATACATAGTTGCAAATACTGCTGCCATAGAATGCTAAAGAAGTGCACACTCCTAAGCTCCTATCAGACTTTCTAGGATTACTCTTCAAGAGAACATAGCAAATTTAATCATATAAATAAATTAGAAAGTTGATTACAATTGCATGCTCTATCTGAATCATCAATACTTATGTAACTGTCACTTTAAATTGGATAAGGAATAGAATGACCTATGAAGTCCTTTTTTTATCATTTTAAAATTATTTTAATAGCTGTATTGGTCTTTACTGTTATAATTCAGTGCACAAAACAGTAAAGACCAATATTGCTATAAAAATAAGTTTTACTATAGTTTCATACAATTTCAACCAATGTGTCCATCAGAGTCAATCAGTGTGTCAAAACAACCATCCAAAGAGTTCAAGGAATTTAAGATTAAAGTAAAAAGAACAAGCAGAGCAGTGGGTTGTCTTATGCAGCCAATCAAGACATAGCTCTAACAGGACAGCCCTGCTTAGTTTAAACGGATATTAAACTGTGCTCCTATAGAAAAAACAAATATGTTAAAATCAAAGTAAAGAGGGGGCGGAGCCAACAGCTGAGCAGAGAAGACGTGTTTCAGAGAGCTCCTGCTGAAGCTTCTATAAAACAACGGCAAATTGCAGCTTTATTAATGTAATTTGCCCCAAATAATTACTTCTGACCAAGCAGGATTATCTCTACACTATTTGAAAGTTACTTTGCTGAACTTATACATCAGTCTTTTGTCATACTAGACTTCTACATTTGGAGCACACGCAGGGCTGTGAGGCCTACTAAAACTACGGAGGTCATAGATTAACTAATGGATGTATGCTCTAAATCCGTTTGCTACCTCCACTATCCTGCTACAGACATCTAGCTCTTACCCAACGTCTCACAAACTACAAAATTCTACTTTATTGTTTTGACAACCTGCAGTCTAGCACACTCGGCTTGCGGAGGCCATGCTGTGAGAAACGCCATCTTGCAGGAGCTACCTCTCAGCTACAAGCTTGTTTCGCTAGCAATACACCACCAACTTTAACGTCTCACCATGGAGGATCTTTATATTGAGATCAAAGCTATGCTGCAGAGCTTGGATCTCCAGATGACATCTCACTTCTACAGCCTAAGATCAGTGATTAGAAGCGATCAGAAATGCAGGGAAAGGCCCGCTGCTGAATTGATTGGGACTGGGGATGTCGCACGAGTACTTCCAAAACCAAGCCCTGCGCAACATAAGGAGAGGATAGCGCCGATAATCCAAGCGCTTATGCCCACTTATCCCTCGACCTCCCCTGCCTCAAAAGAGCCTGACTCCCTAAAGGAAGGTGATCTGAGTGACATGGATGTCGATACACAGCTGCTAGTGGAGGCAGATGAGGTTGGATATCAGATGCCGCAAGCGGATCTGCATGGTGACTTAGTGTCAATTAGATCCCTCCTAACACAAACACATACCTTGCAGTTGCTGAGTCCGGTATGCATTGTGGTGACTCAACTTCCAGAAACCTGCTTGCTGCTAATGGGTAATCATTGTGACCGCTACAGCGTGAGAAGCTGGAAACATACCTATTGGGACTCTTTACTTTCCGACAACGTCGGCAGACAGCTTGTAACAGCTCAGGACATGCCCTATTTTCCAATGCTCCCTGTCCTGCACCGGTTATTGCACTCACTGCATTATTTAACGCTCCTACGAAGGGGTATTGGCTGAATCACTCCCCTGCCTTTAATGGGACTTGCTGGTTACGCTACAGAACTGGCATGGGCTATCTATTCCCACTACCTAGTTTATCTAATATGTGACACTCGAGTTAACTCTTTCAGGGCTGCCCTCCATGATGTAGATTGCTCTCTGTTTGTATATGTATAATCCCAGTTCATATTATTTTGTTTGATGTTCACATTGATGCTCTTTTACACATCCATATACATTCTGTATTTAATTTGCCTTCAGAACAGTGAGGCTATTCTCAATGGTACTTTTCTAGCTTAAAAGCTCACAAAAGTTTTTATTCCCTATTAGTAAGCTACCTTGTTCAATTATACTATGTTATAGTTTAATCATACTGCACTAGCTGAAACTATTTATGTGGTAGTTTTAGACATATGTTTTTATAGTGGAACTTTACATTGCACTGCAATTATATACTTTATCTACATGTGTGTCAATGTTCAGGGCAACGCTATTATTATTAAAAGGTACTAGATAGCCTATAAAGGTACTACACTATATTCTACCTCCCATATGGCTCAACAACAATTGCATATGCTACCAAGCCAATCTAGTACAGCTTTTGTGATTAGGGCTTTTTAGAGATTAGCAGTTAACTATGGACAATATGAATGTCTATCTGTGTGCACTACAGTTTATATACAAGCTTCTTCTTATACTGATACACACATGTTGCAATTGTGCCCTTAGGAACACCTTAACCCTATATTTTTATAATGAAACTTATGCTAAATAGAGCGGTCCTTCCTCTTAAGGCCATTGCCCTTTCTTTCTAATAGGCTGATATAACTTACTTGAATAATAAGGAACCCTGTGTTTTTTTTAATGCTATACATCCTAACTCCCTAGTCCATTATTATACTTTTATCACCTAGCGTTACATTGCCCTTTGTATTAGTCTTCTGTTTCCCCTGTTGTATGACAGCCTGTTGAAAGTCCTGTCATTCCTTGGTGGAGTCTGCTGTGATCTCTAAAAGGACATGCCTGCACTCAGCCTAAGCATATCTCTTTCTCTATATAGCTAATAGGGATTAGTGAAGTTTATTAGTTAAATGTTTTTAGCCTAACCTAACATGACTCTAAGTTATCTTAATATGCCTCAACTAACTCTCTCCATTATTAATTATGTGTAGTAGTTAGTGCTCAGTTAATAATGAGAAGTAGGTGCTGCTTATAGTATATATGTTATATGAGACTGCAAATTGTTCTAGGTAAGATTTATGGTATGAAATTTTTATTGTTTGGGTTTGTTTAACCAGGCTTACCTATAGTTCACCAATAGTTTATATACTCATGGAGGTAAGCATACCGTCTAAACATGTTGTAAACATTAATAGCATTTATTTAGATCAAGTCATATTAACCAGTTATAACAGGAAGACTAGGCCTCCCTTGCTTAGACACACCTCTATTTATTGCAATAAGGTTGTCTTTTACCTATGATTATAAAGCATCATACATTTAGTATAATTCTAAAATACTCCCGAATAATGCCCCGTAGTGGTAAACTTTGAACTACCTTGACCGTCTGGTCCCATATAAATACCTCTTGGGACACTTGGTTTATATTTTGTATTAAAAGCTTTCCTGGAGGGGAGAACTCTAATATTCACGATAGCCTGAAATAAATCTATGGTCAGCTTGTTGCTTATAAGTTAACCCAGCATTCTGTACAATGCCCTACTAGTTCCTATATATATGGCTCCGCCCCCCCACCCTTTTCCCTATGCGTATAGCGGTGCTTACCCGCTGAATATCCCCCACCCCCCTATTTACTTCGGCCCAAGAGTGGCTGATATTCATGTTAACCCTCCACAGGCTGATATTTTGGTCTTAGGTAAAATACTATTAGAATGTGGAGCTCATACGCTGACAATATATTATAAAATGAAGTTTTATTTAATCTCGCCCAAGATACAGTCTATCTTCAAAACCAGATTTCAAATTGTTTTTTCTCTTGCTATATATGCCTATTGCTTTCTCAACAATACCTATGTATAGACAATGTATTAATCTCTTTGTTGTAACTTTGGCCTTTGGGCGAGTTCTTGTTGTGATGATATATGTCTTAACTTCAATAAAAAAAAAATTTCAAAAAAAAAATCAAAGTAAAGATGAAAAATGCAGCAAACAACTTGTCGCAAAATGAGCACTTCAAATTTCTCATTGTAACTGCCCTATGTTAGATAAGTGGTTAAATTGTATGCTTTATCTGACAGAAAAAAGTTTGGCTGTCATGCCCCGTAAATCCACGTAATGCTGATTGTATCTGTTTTAGATAGTGAGTTATTTTGGCTAAAGTAGGGAAGTATTTAGGGTCTGGAGGCACCAGTTATCAAACATTGCACCTTCTCAGAGAGTAAGCAGTAGATTGTATAACAAAAATGAAGTCTTCATAGACACAATACACACCTCCAACAGCTCTCTGAGCTTGCGTACTAACTTACAGCAGTTGTTAAACACAGGGCCAGATCTAAAGCTCTCCATTCAGGCAAGACAGGGATGGGTAGTCAGGGGAGGCAGAGCCTCACCTGTCATGAAAAAAAAAATTATGTTAAAGTAAAATACAATTTGAATAACTTAACACATTTTCTGACTTTAGCTGCTATAAATCCAATGAGTACATATTACTGTGCATCTATATATACAGTATAGCTATTTTTTCTTTTCTTGTGTTTCTCTGTGTCTGTGTGGGTGTTTGTGTCTTTGAGTGTGTGTGTGTGTGTCTCAGGAGTGTTTCTGTGTGTCTGAGTTTTCTTTGTGTGTGTCAGGGTTTTTTCCCTGATCTGTTTGCCATGTGCTGCTGGCAGCCATTTTACTCACCTCTCTTGCTGACTCTGGTGCATACTGTGTGATGCTGCTCATTTCCTGCACGCCCTCTTATGGCCAGACTGGTGAACATCATCCGTGTGAGACAGGATGCAGTCTCAGAATTGTGATTCATCACTTATTATTTAAAGGGCCTCTATTCAGTATGCTTTGCCCTTGCGTTGTCTCAGACCTGTTTGTGAGAGCTCCTGTGTATTACCTGGCTGTCTGACGTCCCTCCTGGTTCCTGATCCCTGGCTTGTTCCTGACTCTGCTGCTCTCCTTGTTCCTGATTCCGGCTCGTCTAACTATTCGCTTTGGCTCCTGACTCGGCTCGTCTGACTACCAGTTCTGGTTTTGACTCCTGGCTTGTTATTTGACTTGTGGACTTTTTATTATTTTTTGCTATTAATGAAGGTGTGATTATTTTTGCACTTCTTGTCTCAGTCTGATTCCTGGCACCCTGACATTACGCAAGGGCCATGAATCCTGATGGTGCTAATAATCCACCTTTACCTGCCATAATTTCCAGGATGGATGAACAGGATCACTGCTTGGATCAATTTGCACTAGCCCTGCAAACCCTGCTGACTCGCACTGCACATTTGGACCAAAGTGTCCCGCAAGTTATGGCTGCTCCAGTTTCCGCTGCTACACCTAGTCCTACCAGGAGCATGTCCGGTTCTGCACCTCTACCTCAGCGATATGGAGGCGATCCTAATCAGTGCAGAGGGTTTTTGAACCAGGTGGGCATTTACTTTCAGATGTTACCTCAGGCGTTTCCCATAGCTCTTGCCTGGGCTAATCCCTTGTTGGAGACTAATAAACCTGTGATTTTAAATTACCCTGAATTTGTGGCCTCCTTTCGAAGGGTATTTGATGTTCCGGCTCGCTCTTCCTCTGCTGCTAAATGACTCATGTCTATTCAGCAAGGTACAAGATCTGTTGCTCAGTATGCCATTGAGTTCCGTACACTTGCCGCAGAGGTAGGTTAGAACAATGAAGCCCTTGTTGCCGCCTTCTTTCATGGGCTCTCTGATGCGATTAAAGACGAAGTTGCTGCCAGAGATTTACCAGAAGATCTTGAGGCATTGGTGTCTTTTTTGATCCTAATTGACATCAGACTAAGTGAGAGGCCCTCTTTCAAGGAGCGCTTGCGGAAGCCTCCTGTTCTGTTATCTCCTACGTGTTCGTTCCCACCCATGCCTCCCTCTCCTCCCATGCCTCCTGGTCCCGAGTCACCAGGTACTGCTGAGCCGATGCAGTTGGGATTCAGGCTTCTCTTCGCGGTGGAGAGGGCCTTTAGGAGGAGGGAGGGGCTCTGCCTCTATTGTGGGTTACAGGGCCACCTTTTGAAGTCTTGCTCTACACGGCCGGGAAACGCTCACACCTAAGGTCCTGTCGGGGGCAGACCTTGGGTGGTTTATCCTCATCCCCGGAACCGCTAAAGGAGAAACCTTTGGTCACGGTTGTCCTTTCCTGGGTGGACTCCTCCATAGTCATCCAGGCTCTTGTTGACTCCGGTGCTGCGGGCTATTTCATTGACAGTGCTTTTGTATCAAAGCACTCCATTCCTGTTTTGCCTCGGTCCGTTCCGCTTGCTATTGAGGCCACTGATGGCAGGCCCTTTTAGCCCACACTCGTTACTCACGAAACTGCCCCGTTATCCATGGCTGTTGGGGCTCTCCATTTTGAAACCCTCCAGTTCCAGGTGATAAACTCTCCACATTTTCCACTTATTCTGGGTTATCCCTGGCTCCAAAAGCACAATCCCAGTCTCGACTGGCGCAGGTCCGAAATTTTGTCGTGGTCTCCTCAATGTATTTCTACTTGTCTTCGGAAACCAGTTAAAGTCTTGTGCACGTCTTCGGTATCTCAATTGCCATAGGAGTACAGAGAGTTCCTTGACGTTTTTGACAAGGTGCGTGCCGGTACGTTGCCTCCTCACCGGTCTTACGATTGTGCCATAGACCTGCAACCCGGAGCCATTCCTCCTCAGGGCCGGGTTTATCTGTTGCAGAGAATTGTGCTATGGAGGAGTATGTTGCCGATGCTCTGTCGCGGGGGATCATCGGCAAATCCTGCTCTCCTGCAGGGGCTGGCTTCTTTTTTGTGAAGAAAAAGGGTGGCGAGTTAAGACCATGCATTGATTATAGGGGTCTTAATCGTCTTACCATTAAGAATGCTTACCCTATTCCGCTCATTATGGAACTCTTTGACCACCTTAAGGGAGCTACGGTCTTTACTATACTTGATTTGAGAGGAGCGTACAATCTCATTAGGATCAAGGAAGGCCACGAATGGAAAACAGCATTTAACACCAGGAGCGGGCATTATGAGTATCTTGTAATGCCCTGTTTTCCAGGAATTTATTAATGATGTCCTACGAGATATGTTGCAACAGTGTGTTGTGGTGTTCTTAGACGACATCCTCATACACTCACCCACACTTGAGGCTCATCGTTCTGATGTTACACGGGTTTGTGACTACGTGAGAACGGCCTGTTTTGTAAACTCGAGAAATGTGAGTTCCATCAGACTCAAGTAACCTTCCTAGGTTATGTTATCTCGGTTGCAGGGTTCTCCATGGATCCTGACAAGTTATCTGCAGTTCTGCAGTGGCCTCGCCCAGTTGGTCTTCGGTCTATTCAACGTTTTTTGGGGTTTATTAAAAACTTTTCTTCCTTGGTCAAACCTATCACAGACATGACCCGTAAAGAGAATGATCCACTCCATTGGTCACCTACTGCCATTTAGGCCTTTGATAGTCTTAAGACTGCCTTTGCTGCGTTCCAGTTCTGGCTCATCCTAACCCTGTCCTGCCTTTCGTTCTTGAGGTCGATGCGTCTGAGACTGGACTAGGTGCCCTCTTGTCTCAACGTCCTACGCCTGACAGTTCCTTACATCCGTGTGGTTTCTTCTCTAAGAAATTGTCTCCAGCGGAGTGCAATTATGAAATTGGCGACAGGGAATTACTGGCCATAATTTTGGCACTCAAGGAATGGAGGCGTCTTCTCGATGGTACTAGCGTGCCACTGCTCATTCTTACTGACCACAAGAATTTAACTTATCTATGTGAAGCAAAACGTTTGTCGCCCCAACAGGCCAGATGGGCGCTATTTTTGTCTTGGTTTAATTATGTGGTCTCCTACCTGCCTGGTAGTAAGAATGTTAGGGCTGATGCCCCCTCTCGACAATTTTCGCCTCTGTCCAAGGAGGAGTCTGTACCTACTCCAGTTATACCTCCTGACCATATTTTGGCTACCATACGTACTAATTTGACTTCTCCCTTGGGGGAGGAAATCCTGGCTGCACAAACCAATGCACCTCCTGAGAAACCTAGTGGTAAGTGTTTTGTTCCTGAGAATCTTCGAACTAAACTTTTGCACACTTACCACCCACTATCCTAAAGCTGCTGGTCACCCAGGCAAGAACCAAATGATTTGGTCTGTCACTCGACAATTCTGGTGGCCAGCTCTTCGTTCTGATGTTGCTGCGTATGTTGCCTCCTGCTCAGTTTGTGCACAGAATAAGACTCCTCGACATCTTCCTGTGGGTCTACTTCAACCTATTGCTAATGGTGAGAGTCCTTGGACACATCTTTCCATGGACTTCATTGTCGAGCTCCCTGTTTCCAATGGCAATACTGTTATCCTTATGGTTGTTGACCGTTTTTCTAAAATGTCACATTGCATTCCCTTGAAGAAGTTGCCTACCGCTCAGGAGCTTGCTTCAATTTTTGCCCGGGAGGTCTTACGTTTACATGGGTTAGGTTACCCAAGGAGATAGTGTCGGACCGGGGTAGCCAGTTTGTCTCCAGATTTTGGCGTTCCTTTTGTGCTCAAATGGGCATCCAGCTTTCCTTCTCCTCGGCATATCACCCTCAATCCAATGGGGCTGCGGAACGGTTTAATCAAGCTCTGGAACAGTTCCTCCGTTGCTATGTCTCAGATCACCACAATAATTGGTCTGAACTGTTACCTTGGGCAGAGTTTGCTCGTAATAGTGCTATTAATGCTTCCTCCAAGTTATCCCCGTTCATGGCGAATTATGGGTTTCAACCATCCTTGTTGCCCGATTCATTCATGTCTCAGGGTATTTCGGCTTTGGAGGAGCATCTCCGGCAACTCTGTTCCACGTGGGTGCAGATTCAGGATTGCCTTCATCGTTCTATGCAGCGCCTTAAGTTCCAGGATGATCGTAGGCGTCTGCTCGCGCCTTTCTACCAGGTTGGTGAGAGAGTTTTGCTGTCCTCCCGCAACTTGAACCTTCATGTGTCCTTCCAATAAGCTGGCTTCCTGTTATGTTGGTCCTTTTCGAATACTCCGACTGGTCAATCCCTGTGGCCTATGCTCTTGACCTTCCTCCTGCAATGCGCATCTCCAATGTTTTTCATGTCTCCCTCTTGAAACCATTGGTTTGTAATCGGTTTACCACTGTGTTGCCTCGTCCCCGCCCTATCTTTGTTGACAACCATGAGGAGTATGAGGTCAGCAGCATAATTGACTCTCGTATGTCCAGGGGCCGCGTACAGTATTTGGTTCACTGGAGGGGCTACGGTCCGGAGGAGCATTCATGGGTTCCCTCCTTTGATATTCATGCTCCCGCCCTCCTCCGTGCCTTCCATGCCCGTTTCCCCAATAAGCCTTTTGTCCTCCCGCAGGGGAGGGGTCGTTGAGGGGAGGGTACTGTCAGGGTTTTTTCCCTGATCTGTTTGCCATGTGCTGCTGGCAGCCATTTTACTCACCTCTCTTGCTGACTCTGGTGCATACTGTGTGATGCTGCTCATTTCCTGCACGCCCTCTTATGGCCATACTGGTGAACATCATCCATGTGAGACAGGATGCAGTCTCAGAATTGTGATGTCATCACTTATTATTTAAAGGGCCTCTGTTCAGTATGCTTTGCCCTTGCGTTGTCTCAGACCTGTTTCTGAGAGCTCCTGTGTATTACCTGGCTGTCTGACGTCCCTCCTGGTTCCTGATCCATGGCTTGTTCCTGACTCTGCTGTTCTCCTTGTTCCTGATTCCGGCTCGTCTGACTATTCGATTTGGCTCCTGACTCGGCTCGTCTAACTACCAGTTCTGGTTTTGATTCCTGGCTTGTTATTTGACTTGTGGACTTTTTATTATTTTTTGCTATTAATAAAGGTGTGATTATTTTTGCACTTCTTGTCTCAGTCTGATTCCTGGCGCCCTAACAGTGTGTGTGTGTGTGTCTTTCTGTGAGTGTTTTGTGTCTTTGAATGTGTGTGTGTGTGTGTGTCTCAGGAGTGTATATGTGTGTTTTAATTTTCTTTGAGTGTGTCTGAGTATTTCTGAGTGTCTGTTGGTACATGTTTTTGTGTGTCTGAGTATTTCTCTGTGTCTGTGAGTTTGTGTGCACCTTTGAATGTTTGTTTGTGTGTGTCTGTGTTTTTCTGCAGACTAGCCATTGACATTTAAATCATTTTAGAAACACAAATATTTGACTGAAAGATGCTCATCTCACAATGTATTTTTCTGGGTGTAAAGTAGAGTCTCCTACATTGCAATATAAGGTCTAAAAAAAAAAATCTAAGGATTTTGCATTATTTCTCTCCATAATAGCGAAATTCTTTAGACTTACAGAGTTGCTAGTGCTTGACAGTACATGGTCTAACGAATTACAGCATGTATATATATTTATTTATTTTTTATTAAAAAACAATAAATTAAGGGGAACTGTATATTTAGCAAAAAATTATAATATGGGTAAATTTAATTCAGAGGTGCAGACCCTATAAGTAGCAATTTAATATTGAATAGAGAAAGAAGATACAAGGATCAGTATCCCTTGAGTGTAAGACTCAATAGAGACAGTGAATCATACTTCCAGACCACCATGTGTCTTAATGCCAAATAAATTTATTAATTACAAGTAATGACAAAAGAAAAAATAAAATAAAATTTCTATGAGAGATGTCTCTTATGGGGAAGATAAATTGAAATGAGGAGCTTGACTCATATATTAGTTTCGAAAAGAGGGCAACCCCACAAACAGTAATGAGGGATATGTTATCATGAAAAACGAATGAGGATCTATGTAATAACCTCAAGAACGAAACATATATAGTTAATTCATGTCAATAGAGAACAACACATGTAAAGATGTAGTGCTTGATTTCTAAAGAGGAAACTTAAAACACCTCTATCAGAGGGCAACCCCACAATTTCTTATTAGGGATACGTTGCCATAATACTAGAATGAGGATCTTTGTAGTAACCTCAGAAACTAAGCAATACCATATATTAAAGGGACAGTCTAGTCCAAAAAAAACTTTCATGATTCAGATAGGGCATGTAATTTTAAACAATTTTCCAATTTACTTTTATCACCAATTTTTCTTTGTTCTCTTGGTATTCTTAGTTGAAAGCTTAACCTAGGAGGTTCATATGCTAATTTCTTAGACCTTGAAGGCCGCCTCTTAAGAATACATTTTAACAGGTTTTTCACCACTAAGAGGGTGTTAGTTCATGTTTTTCATATAGATAACACTGTGCTCATGCACGTGAAGTTACCTGGGAGCCATCACTGATTGGCTAAACTGCAAGTCTGTCAAAAGAACTGAAGTAAAGGGGCAGTTTGCAAAGGCTTAGATACAAGATACTCACAGAGGTAAAAAAATATATTAATATAACAGTGTTGGTTATGCAAAACTGGGGAATGGGTATAAAGGGATTATCTATCTTTTAAAACAATAACAATTCTGTTGTAGACTGTCCCTTTAAGGTAATTTCATACACATATAAAACACATGTGAAAATAACACAGATATGTTAATGAAATAACTAAACACAACACCTTAATCAGAGGACAACCCCAACATAAAGGGTATAGTTGTCATGAAATGAATATATAAGGATCTATGTGATAGTTATAAATATAACATTACAAGGAAACGTCAGAGATATGACTGTGGTATAGAAACAACGCAGCAAGAGTACACAGATACAGCAATCTTAAACATGAAACATTGTGTTATAACAGTTGTTGCAATCCTTCGGATTGAAGTCTTTTGCTCCAAAAATGCTCTGTATAGCCTAAATGGCCCAAAGCAAACCAGCCTTTTAATTAGGAGAAGTTTATATATTCAAACTGATTTTTCAACCAAACACTCAGTCTTTTGTTGTTCTGAAACATATCCATGAATCCAAGAAACAAGCGACACTTCAAGATGTATTGAGGCCAAGTTACAGCTCCGGCAAGAGAAACAAACAAGCAAGCTCCATAAAGTTAGTAGGCGAATCCCCACAGTCTGCGTCTCATCAGAGAAAACAGCTGCCGCCTATGCGCGTTTCATCCCCTTGACTGACAGGGACTTCCTATAGGCTGAGCAAAAAAAACGCCTCCAAGAAAAGTGATGAAAATATTCGCCACAACATTAAAACAATTAATATTTCTTTCTAATGACACGGTGAGTCCACGGATCATCATAATTACTGTTGGGAATATCACTCCTGACCAGTAGGAGGAGGCAGGAGGAGGCAAAGAGCACCACAGCAAAGCTGTTAAATACCACCCCCTTGCCCACAACCCCCAGTCATTCTCTTTGCTTGTATCAGTTGCAAGGAGGGGTAAAGTTAGGTGTCTGAATATTTAATCAAGCATTTTTTTTTTTTTAGGCAGAGCAAGTTTGCTCTGGTCTTTTGGGGTTTAGCCGTAGTCCATGTCAGTCTCTTCAGTAGAACAGTGGTGGCTTTTAAGCATTTGGGAACTTGTGGGGTATAATCCCCACTGTGCCTCCCAAGTAGTTTGTGCTGCCCTTCTTTAAAAGCCTGAGTAGGTTTACTCAGTCTTTTTTGTTTCCACAGGTCCATGTGAGGAGTAATGCCTTTCAAACTTTGTGAGCTGCCCTGCTGCCAGACAGTTTGTTATGGAGGTAAGTGCTGTTTTTTGTTTTCTGTTTGGGAGCAGAAAGTTGGTACTTATTGGGTTACTGTTCCTGCTTGTGTGCAGGTTTTTAACTTGTGGCAGTTTTGTGGGGCACTGTTAGAGGGTGTATGGCTCTGTCTTGTTATTTAGGAGTGTTACTTTGCACTCCTTGTTACGGCTCTGTGAAGGTGTGTGTTTTACTTTCGGTAACACATGTGGCTCGCAGTGCCTTTAATTCCCGGCGGCTGTTTGCTGAGTTTAGTGTCATGCCGGCTGGGAGGTGGTTGTATACGCCCACGATGGGCAGAGTTTGCTTGGCGCATGTTTTGCACGCTCTTTCTCTCAGTAGCTTCGTTATAACGGACGTAGGAGGTTGTCAGCTTCTTCTCTGGAGTTATGATCAGAGCCGTTGCTGTGAGAGTGGAGTCCGGATTGTTTTGGCTTCAGTTGATCCTCCGGTCTTTAGGAGGTTAGGTAAGCACCTCAGCAAGGCTTGTTGAAGTGTAGAGGTGCTTAATAAGGGCTCAGGGTTCTTTTTATTATTGGGCATTTTTGGTTAACGTTATTTCTTAAAGGGATAGTAATGTTTTTTGGGGGGCATTTTTTCTGCAGTTTTTTTTCTTAAATAAATTAATTTTGTTTATTCTTTGTGGAAGATGGACCAAGAGGACTTGCAAGCTGTTGCACTTTATGTTTAGATGCAAATGTAGAGCCACCTATTCCTTTTTGTTCCTCATGTATTGAGAGAACATTGCATTACAGGGATAGGCTTTTTGATTCAGAGCTTTCATTTTCTAAGGCGGATGTTGTTCAGGAGTCTCCTGTTCAAGCTATTCCACAGCTTTCTCCCCAGTGTCCTGTATTTCGTCTCAGGTTGTTTTTTCTTTGCAGGATATGGCTACCCATATATCTTCTGCAGTATATGTTGCTTTGTCTGCTTTTCCTGTGTTGCAGGGGAAGTGCAAAAGGAAGTGTAAGGTTTCTGACTCTGTTGCAGTTATGTCAAGTGTTTATTCCCATAGGTCTGAGGAGGAAGATACTTCTGTGGCGTCTGAGGGTGAAATTTCAGATTCTGACAGTGTAATTCCTTCTTCTGATGCTGAGGTTGTTTCTTTCAGGTTTAAGCTTGAGCACCTCCGGTTGTTACTCAAGGAGGTTTTGGCTACATTGGATGACTCTGATGCGACGGTCATAGTTTCTCCTAAGAAGTCTAGTAAGCTTAATAGGTTTTTTGAAGTTCCTTCTGCTGTGCAAGTTTTTTCTGTTCCAGATCGTGTTTCAGAGATTATTGCACGGGAATGGGTGAAACCTGGCATTCCTTTTTCTCCTCCAATTTTTAGGAATATGTTTCCTATTGCTAATTCTATCAAGGAATCTTGGCAGACGGTTCCTAAGATGGAGGGAGCAATTTCCACCTTGGCTAAGAGAACCACTATTCCTATTGAGGATAGTTGTTCTTTCAAGGAT
The DNA here is from genome assembly GCF_027579735.1 of Bombina bombina. NCBI lineage: Eukaryota > Metazoa > Chordata > Amphibia > Anura > Bombinatoridae > Bombina > Bombina bombina. The sequence goes on along the minus strand of NC_069502.1, from coordinate 763,245,386 downwards.
CCCATGGATAAGAAGTTGGAGGCGTGGCTTAAAAGGATGTATGTTCACCAGGGGTTTCAATGGCAGCCTGCTGTGTGTATTGCTACCATTACTAGTGTGGCAGCATATTGGTTTGATGCTTTGTCTGAATCTATTCAGTAGGATACTACTGAGGAGATTCAGGATAGAATTAAGGCTTTGAAGTTGGCCAATTCCTTTATTGCGGATGCTTCTTTACAGGTCATTAAATTGGGAGCAAAGATTTCTGGCTTTACTGTTCTGGCGCACAGGCCCTTATGGTTGAAGTCCTGGTCTGCGGATGTGTCCTCTTAATCTAAGCTTTTGTCCATTCCTTACAAGGGTTAGATCTTGTTTGGGCCGGGTTTGGCTGAGATTATTTCTGATATTACGGGAGGAAAGGGGCATTCTCTCCTTCAGGATAAGAGAAATAAACAGAAGGGGCGTCAGAGTAATTTTTGTTCCTTTCGTAACTTCTGTGGTAAGTCTTCCTCTTCCTCTTCCTCCTCCAAGCAGGATCAGTCTAAGCCCTCTTGGAAGTCCAATCAGTCCTGGAGTAAGCGGAAGCAATCTAAGTAGCCAGTCAGCATGAAGGTTCTGCCCCCGATCTGGGAGTGGATCTTGTGGGGGGCAGACTTTTTTTCTTTTTCGCTCAAGCTTGGGTTCAGTATGTTCCAGATCCCTGGGCGGAGATATCGTGTCCCAGGGATACAGACTAGAGTTCAAGACTCTTCCTCCCAGGGGCAGGTTTCTATTCTCCAGGTTATCTGTAGACCAGATAAAAAGAGACGTTCTAATGTTGTGTTTAGGATCTTTCCGACATGGGATTCTGGATCTCGAGCGTAAACAGGTTTCTCAGAGTTCCATCTTTCAAGATGGAAACTATTCGTTCCATCCTTCCTTTGATTCAAGAGGGTCAGTTCATGACAACAGTAGATCTGAAGTATGCGTATCTGCATATTCCCATCCACAGGGACCATCACAAGTTTCTGAGATTTGCTTTCCTAGACAGGCATTTTCAGTTTGTGGCCCTTCCATTCGGTCTTGCAACAGCTCCCAGGGTTTTCTCAAAGGTTCTGGGAGCGTTGTTGGGGGTGCTCCGACTGAAGGGGGTTGCGGTGGTGCCGTATCTGGGCGACATTCTAGTTCAGGTACCATCTTTTCAACAAGCAAGCTTGTCTTTTCTTTTCTGCGCTCTCACGGTTGGAAGGTGAATTTAGGAAAAAGTTCCTTGATTCCGGCTACAAGCGTGGTATTCTTGGGAACTATTATAGATTCTTTAGAGATTAATTTTTTTCTGACAGAAGCAAGAAGAATAAAGGTCTTCAATTCATGTCTTGCTCTTCAGTCCTCTCCTCGGCCGTCAGGGGCCCAGTGTATGGAGGTTATTGGTCTGATGGTCTCAGTCATGGACATCATCAGACCTCTACAGTTATGCATGCTCAGATAATGGAATGGAGATTATGCGGATCTGTCTCCAAAGATTGTTCTAGATCAGGTGGCAAGAGATTCCCTTCCATGGTGGTTGTCTCGGGGTCTTCTATCTCAGGGAACCTGTTTTCGCAGACCTGCCTGGGTGATCATGACCACGGATGACAGTCTGCTGGGTTGGGGGCTGTCTGGGGTTCGTTAAAGGGTCAAGGTCTATGGACCCAGGAGGAGTCGGTTCTTCCCATAAATATCCTAGAGCTGAGGGCAATCTTCAATCCTCTTCTGTCTTGGCCTCAGCTAGCTTCAGTCCAGTTTATCAGGTTTCAGTCGGACAACATAATGTCAGTGGCTTACATCAATCATCAGGGAGGAACTTGGAGTTCCTTGGCCATGACAGAGGTAGCCAAGATTATTCAGTAGGCGGAGACCCACAACTGCTGTCTGTCTGCAATTCACATCCGAGGGGTGGACAATTGGGAAGCGTATTTTCTGAGCAGACAGACTTTTCATCCTGGGGAGTGGGAACTTCATCCAGAGGTGTTTTCCAGCTTGATTCTCAGATGGGGCAGCCGGAGTTGGATCTTATGGCATCTCGTCAGAATGCCAAGCTCCCGAGGTACGGATCACGGTCAAGGGATCCTCAGGCTGTACTGATAGATGCTCTAGCAGTTCCTTGGAGGTTCAGTCTGGCATATGTGTTTCCTCCGTTTGCTCTTCTTCCTCGGGTCATTGCTCGGATCAGACAAGAGAGGGCATTGGTGATTCTCATCGCTCCGGCGTGGCCTCGCAGAATCTGGTATGCAGTTCTGGTGGAGATGTCATCATTTCCACCTTGGGCTCTTCCATTAAGGAAGGACCTTTTACTTCAGGGGCCCTTCCTTCATCCAAATCTCGTTTCTCTGAAGCTGACTGCTTGGAGATTGAACGCTTGATACTATCCAAGCGTGGTTTTTCTGAGTTGGTTATTGAGACTATGATTCAGGCGTGTAAGCCGGTGACTAGAAAGATTTATTATAAGATATGGCGTAAATATCTGTATTGGTGTGAATCTCTTGGAGTAGAGTTAGGATTCCTAGGATTTTGTCTTTTCTCCAGGAGGGTCTGGAGAAGGGTTTATCTGCAAATACCCTGAAGGGTCAAATTTCTGCTTTATCTATTTTGTTGCACAAACGTCTGGCGGATGTGCCAGATGTTCAATCTTTTTGTCAGGCCCTGGTTAGAATCCGGCCTTTGTTTAAGTTTTCTACTCCTCTTTGGAGTCTTAATTTGGTACTTAGAGCTCTTCAACAGGCTCCTTTTGAACCTATGCATTCTTTGGATATTAAGTTGTTATTCTGGAAGGTTTTGTTTTTGGTTACTATCTCTTCGGCTCGAAGAGTTTCGGAGCTTTCAGCATGGCAGTGTGAAGCTCCTTTCCTTATTTTTGATTCTGATAAGGTAGTACTGCGTACTGCCCTAGGTTTCTTTCCCAAAGTTGTTTCGGATAAGAATATTAATCAAGAGATTGTTGTTCCTTCTTTGTGTCCTAATCCTGGATGTGGTTCTTGCGTTGAAATTCTATTTGCAGGCGACTAAGAATTTTCGCCAGTCTTCATCTTTATTTGTTGTTTTTTCTGGGAAGCGTAAGGGTCAGAAGGCATACTGCTACTTCTCTTTCTTGTTGGTTGAGGAGTGTTATTCGCTTGCCGTATGAGACTGCTGGACAGCAGCCTCCTAAGAAAATCACGGCTCATTCCACGAGGGCTGTTTCATCTTCTTGGGCCTTCAAAAATGGTGCTTCTGTAGAACAGATTTGCAAGGCTGCCACTTGGTCATCTTTGCACACATTTTCTAAATTTTACAAGTTTGATACTTTTGCTTTTGCTGAGGCTTCTTTTGGTTCTTCAAGCAGTGGTGCCTTCGGTTTAGGTTTACTGTCTTGTCCCTCCCTTATCTTCTGTGTCCTCTGGCTTGGGTATTGGTTCCCAACAGTAATTATGATGATCCGTGGACTCACCGTGTCATTAGAAAGAAAACAAAAAATTTATGCTTACCTTATAAATTTCTTTATTTCTTGACACGGTGAGTCCACGGCCCGCCCTGTATTTTTCAGACAGTTTATTTTTCCATTAATCTCAGGCACCTCTGCACCTTATATTACTTCCTTTCCCTTTGGTCGAATGACTGAGGGTTGTGGGTAAGGGGAGTGGTATTTAACAGCTTTGCTGTGGTGCTTTTTGCCTCCTCCTGCTGGTCAGGAGTGATATTCCCAACAGTAATTTTGATGATCCGTAGACGCACCGTGTCAAGAAAGAAAGAAATTTATCAGGTAAGCATAAATTTTGTTTTAACAAAATTCATACAAATACTAAAGAACTGAATATACATAAAAAATGTTTGAGTTTCATAATAAACTAATTAGCACCAAAACACATGGAAAATTATTTATAATTTTATAAAGAAAACCCTGCCAAGTGAGAGCCTCACACCATAGAACAGGAAAATGCAGACACAGATTATGATTCATACATAAACTTATGTTCTTAATCTAACTAAATTATTATAATATTAGCTGAAATCTAAACAAATAGAAAATAAGGGATATATCATCACCTCTCAGAGGCAGAATCGAACCAGGGGATTTCAGAATTTTTAACCTAACCAAATTATCTTGTGTTGCTAGGTCTTAAACCACTCGGCCAATCGGGAACACCACATATGGTGGAAGATAACCCAAGAAAAGATCCCTAAGCAGAGAACTGAATCTAGAAGCAGGGTTCTAAACTAATTTAATACGTGCTAATGAATACATTCAAATCAAAAGGCAGACAGGGTGGACGAAAAAATTGCTAGCTCTACAAAAAAGGAGCAAATCCCAAGTTTTTTATTAAGGCCAACTGGAGCACATGTCCGTAGGCGATAAATCCATCCTGTCTCCTTCTGAAGAAGGCATTTATCCTGGTCACCTCCTCTTTTATGTGTCAAACCTACATCAATGCCAATGACTTTGAGTAAGTCAAAATTAGAGTCATGACAAATTTTGAAATGTCATGCAACACTGCTAGTCATTTTCTCGTTTTTAACATCGTCTCTGTGTTCTCTTACTCTATCAAGGAGTTGTCTCTTCGTTTTTCCTACGTAATCGGACATGGGCAAAAAAGAAGATAAACAACTACAAAAGTCCGACAATTTATCAAATAGTTTATGCGGAAAGTTTTGCCCCCAGTTGAAAAGTTGTTAGTTTTAACAATGTGACTGCATGAAACACATTTTCCACAAGGAAAACTTCCTTTTTGTGATTGGTGCATTGTTAGCCAGTTCAATTTAGGAGTTTTAATGAAATGGCTTCTTACCAGACAATCTTTTAAACTCAAAGCTTTTCTAGCGGTCTTAAGAGGACGCTCTCCTACTTTTCCTGCAGTTTTCTTTTATCAGCAAGTAAGAAATTCCAATCTGTAGCCAGTATGTGGTGAATCTTATCCCAGTGACAATTATACTGTGTAATGAATCTTACATTAGATTCTTGTTCAATTTCTTTTTTACTCTTTGAAAAAAGGATCTCATCTCTTTTCATTTTCTCACTCTACTTAAAGAGCTATTTACCAGTTGTTTTGAGTATCCTCTAGAGAGAAGCCTCTCTTTCATTTTATTTGCATGGAAATTGAAGCTAGAATTTGTGGAACAGTTTCTGCATAAACGCAAAAATTGTCCATAAGGGGTACCCTTTTTCAGAGAATAAGGATGATTACTCTGTGCTTGTAACAGACTATTAGTCGCCGTAGGCTTACGGTAATTCTCTGTCTGCAAGTATCTCCCTTGTTTCTTTATCAAAATGTCAAGGAAGGGTAACATGCAAGTATTAGCTGCATAGGTCAACAAATTATATTGTTGTTCAATACCTTAAAAAAAAAGCCTCTAAACTTAGCATATCCCCCTTCCATAACATAAAGACATTATCCACATAACGTAGCCACAGTTGAACTGAGCTTTCAACAATGTCATTGTGAGTACCAAAGACTTCGGAAAGTTCCCAAATTCCTAAGTGAAGACAGGCATAGGTGGGGGAACAAGTGGCTCCCATTGCTGTGCCACGTATTTGTCTAAAATACTTTCCATCCAAACAAAAAATATTATTTTCAAGTACAAATCTCAATAGAGAAATCACAAAATCAGTATGTTTTTTAAAGGAAAGACCACGGGTGTCTAGAAAAGATCTACTGGTCGCTAGACCAACCTCATGAGGGATTGATGAGTATAAACCCTCAACATCTAGGGAAACCAAAATAACATCTTCATCCACAGTTAGGTTATCAAGCTTCTGTAAAAGATCAGTAGTGTCCCTGACATAGGTGGGTAAGGTGGGAAGGAACGGTTTTAAAAATAAATCAACAAAATTACCCACATTTTTAGTTATCCCACCTATGCCAGAGACAATGGGTACGGCCTGGAGGTTTATTTTTATCCTTATGTAGTTTTGGTAAACAATAAAAGGTAGGCAAAACAGGAACAATAATAACAACTTTTTTTTGTAATTAAGCCTTCATATTTTGCATCATTTAAAAGAAACAGTAACTTTGTATGAGTTTCATCCAAAGGATTAGATCTCAAAAGTTCGTACTGTTCTTTATTGTTTAATTGTCTCATCACTTCTTTTAATTATGAATCTTCATCCAGCAAAACTAGATTGTCTCCCTTATCCGCCGCTTTAATAACGACATTGGGTGCGTTCTTAAGTTCCCACATTGCTTGTCTTTCCACCTTAAATAAATTGTCACCTACAATACCAATTAAACCAATTTGTTCTATGTCTTTTTCTACTGCATTAACGAAAAATTGCATTTCAGGAACAAGGGAGAATGCCAGCATAAATTTTGACTTTGGCCTAAAGGCAGTTCTAGTTTTTTCAACTTCAGGAGTGTCATCTAAGGGAATGTCAGGTACTGGAATGGAGATGCAAGGCTCACTTTCCTCCAAGAGAGTCACCAAATTAGCTACTGCTAAATCATCTTTGGTCTTATCCTCCTGGGTTAGAGTCTTCTCTCCCTTCCATAATGGAAGATAATACTAATTTCCTACCAAACATGTGTAAATCCTTTACAAATGTAAATTTGTCTAAGCCATTAGTAGGACAAAAGGACATGCCTTTTTTTCAAAAGACTAATATGAGACAAATTCAAATTGAAGGATGATAAATTCACTATTTGCATTTCGTCAGAACTCTCACCACTATTATTTACTAATAGTCCCTCTGAGTGCCTTGTCTCGTCCTCCATCTCCACTGAGGAGGAGGATCTTGAGTCTGTTGTCTCCTCCCCTGTCTCTGTGGTTTCGATTGGAATTGTGTATCCTTGCTTTTTATGTTTGGATCTTTTCCTCCCCCCCCTCTGCGTCTCTTTCTGAACTTACCCCATTTTTTTTTAAAACCTATTTCCACTTTCACTATCGGAAGCATCAGTACCAGTCATATGACCCTTTATTCAAAAAGTAAGAATATACCTTGTCTTTTTTGTAGTCATCCTAGTCACGACTCAACTTCCTACATTTTCTAGATTTAATCTCTGTTCTTAATTTTGAAACATGCTCTTACACTTCATCATTTAATTTACTAAATTTAGAGTCAGACTCAAAGGAATTTACTAACTTGACTGATTCTTCCACTTCTAATTTATTTTTTTCACATTTTCACATGTGTTTTACATGTGTATGAAATTACCTTGATATATGGTATTGCTTAGTTTCTGAGGTTACTACATAGATCCTCATTCTAGTATTATGGCAATTTATCCCTAATAAGAAATTGTGGGGTTGCCCTCTGATAGAGGTGTTGTAAGTTTCCTATTTAAAAATCAAGCACTACATCTTTACATGTGTTGTTCTCTATTGACATAAATTAACTATATATGTTTCATTCTTGAGGTTACTACATAGATCCTCATTAGTTTTTCATGGTAACATCCCTCTTACTATTTGTGGGGTTGCCCTCTGATAGAGTTGTTGTAGGTTTCCTCTTTTCCCAAATAATATATGAGTCAAGCTCCTCATTTTAATTTATCTTCCCCATAAGAGACGTCTCTCATAGAAATGTTATTTTATTTTTTCTTTTGTCATTACATTTAATTAATAAATTTATTTGGCATTAAGACTCATGGTGGTCTGGAAGTATGATTCACTGTCTCTATTGAGTCTTACACATGCGACATTATAACTAAATTTTTACACTTTTGGGACTCCATTTGGTAATTGAGTGTGCTGAAATCCCTATCTTTTTATATAAGAGATACTGAACCTTGTATCTTCTTTCTCTATTCAATATTAAAATATTTTTTTATTAAACTGGCCCTTTAAATACATTGTCCCTGGCTCATTGCACTCAAGCAAATTAGCAACATTTATTCTTTGGTCAGTAGTGATTAAAGGACCAGTCAACACAGTAGATTTGCATAATCAACAAAGGCAAGATAACAAGACAATGCAATAGCACTTAGTCTGAACTTCAAATGAGAAGTAGAATTTTTTTCTGACAATTTTAAAAGTTATGTCTTTTTCCACTCCCTCTGTACCATGTGACAGCCATCAGCCAATCAGAAATGCATACACGTACCATGTGACAGCAATCAACCATTCACAAATGCATACACACTTATTCTTGCACATGCTCAGTAGGAGCTGGTGACTCAAAAAGTTTAAATATAAAAAAACTGTGCACATTTTGTTAATGGAAGTAAATTGGAAAGTTGTTTAAAATGGCATGCTCTATCTGAATAATGAAAGTTTAATTTTGATTGAGTGTTCCTTTAACTAGCTGACAATTGCAGTAAACCAGACATGATTAACATTTTATTCTACAAATATAGTAATAATATTAATAATTACATTTGCATTATATGTTTTTATTTTCTTTGCAGTTGGTGGTGGCAGTGATCTGAGACTTTGGACAGTGAATGGGGACCTTATTGGACATGTGCATTGCAGAGAAATTATTTGCTCTGTTGCTTTTTCTAACCAGCCTGAGGGAATATCTGTCAATGTAATTGCCGGAGGTCTTGAAAATGGAGTTGTGCGGTAAGAAACCAGCTGTGAGCTAATAGCTTGATTTTGCCAGTGTGCATTTATGGAAATGAATTTTGATTAAATCTGAATTTTCCCAAGTACATTGCAAATAAATAAATATATGGTTGTAACATGTTAGGCACAAGTGTGTATTAAAAAAAAACAAACACACACAGTATTTTATTAATAAAGAATATACCAAAAGTAATGTCATTTCATAAAGAAAGAAAAAAAGTTTAAACTTTCAGGACACTGAGCTTCATTTTTTGAAAACTATGTCACAGATATTCTTTTCCAAGGTAATGTTTAAAATGACAAAAAAAATAAAGGTTTAAAAAAAATAGAATAGAATTTGCATTAAAGGGACGGTCTGGTCAAAATTAAATTTTCATTTATTTAGCAAATACTGTAAGACCTTGTTAATATACATGCCGACTTAGCTATGTCCCCGACTAGAAAGGGGAAATTTTATATTTTAATGTATTTGTACTGTAACACATTCATCTTTTTTTTTTTGTAATATTTTCAATTGATATATTATAAAATCTTAAAAGTTCATTAAAATATTACCATCATTTTTTTTTAAATTTCATGATTCAGGGCATGCAATTTTAAACAATTTTCCAATTTACTTTTATCATCAAATGTGCTTTGTTCTATGGTATTCTTTGTTGAAAGCTAAACCTAGACAAGCTCATATGCTAATTTCTAAGCCCTTGAAGGCCGCCTCTTATCTGAGTGCATTTTGACAGTTTTTATAACTAGACAGTGCTAGTTAATGTGTGCAATATAGATAACATTGTGCTCACTCCCGTGGAGTTACCTAGAAGTCAGCACTGATTTGCTAAACTGCAAGTCTGTCAGAATAACCGAAATAAGGGGGCAGTCTGCAGAGGCTTAGATACAAGTTAATCACAGAGGTAAACAGTATATTAATATAACAGTATTTGTTATGTAAAACTGGGGGATGGGTAATAAAGAGATTATCTATCTTTTTAACCAATAAAAATTCTGGCATACACTGTCCCTTTAAAGGGACTTTTTTCTCAAAAAAAAATCTCTATCATGCATGCATCATGGAAGAGCAGCATCTGGCCGTGTAAAAGAGTGACGTAAAAGATGTAAATGAATGCAGCATTAGTTTTGTATTTTCAACTAATCCTTGCTCCCTGATAAGGAAAACTGTCACAGCTTTAGTGGTGTGACAGGAAAATATTAGTCAAAACAGGAACATTTAGTTTTTTCTAAAAATTGAAATACATTTTGAAGATGTTCTCTTTAGACATAACAACGAAAAACGTTGAATTAGTGTCCTTTTAAAGGGACAGTAAACACCTTGCCATTGTAATATAAAATATTCAATAGTCATGTGCATTCAGATAATTTGTGATGCTCCGAAGACGGAAGAAAAGAACTGAATGCTGCAAGCGGTGCCTTCTTCCGCATTTAGATCATTATGGATGATCTGAATGCACATGTTTAAAGGGACAGTCTACTCCAGAATTTGTATTGTTTAAAACAATAGATAATCCCTTTATTACCCATTCCCCAGTTTTGCATAACCAACACGGTTATATTAATATACTTTTTACCTCTGTGATTACCTTGTATCTAAGCCTCTGCAGACTGCCCCTTATCTCAGTTCTTTTGACAGACTTGCATTTTAGCCAATCAGTGACCCCTCATAAGTAACTCCACGGACGTGAGCACAATGTCAAATGCATTCAGAAAATAGGCGGCCTTCAAGAGGTTATATATTGGCATATGAGCCTACACCTAGGTTTAGCTTTCAACTAAGAATACCAAGAGAACAAAGCAAATTTTTACAGTTTTTTTAAAAAGTGGGGTATGAAAGAAGCATAGACTCCTTGCCTTATACAACACGTGTGTTGTTTTCAGCACTCTGTGTGGATTATAAGTATATAATTCAGAGTCAGCATTATATATGTAGTGTGTAGCACATATATTGCAAAATAATTGCTGATCTGACATTTTGTTTATATAGAATCATATTTTTTAAATGTGTTATATATATTTGTATGTATGTGTGTGTGTGTATATATATATATATATATATATATATATATATATGTGTGTGTGTGTGTTTATATATATATGTATGTATGTATGTGTGTATATATATATATGTGTGTATGTATGTATGTGTATATATATATATATATATATGTGTGTGTGTGTGTATGTATGTATGTATGTATGTATATGTGTGTTTGTGTTTTAATGGGGTTGGGCACCCCTGATCTATGCAGTATATATCTTTTCTTTGCTCTGTCTCTAGTTAATCTGCTCAGCTTGGATGAGAAAACAATTGGTGTCATTTCTCAAAGAACACAGGGAGATGATTAGTAGTTGCAGGCGCATTGTCCTGGTAACTACAGTGATATAAATATCACAAAGGAAGAATAAAGATTTCTGTGGTGCTCAGTGCCTGGTGTCCCATTTTTTTCCAATAATTATCATGTTGTGGCTGCCATTAAACAGTAGGGGTTTTATGTAGGTAAGGGGGTTTTATCAAGAATACTTGTTTTTTTTTCCCCGAGCTGGTATTTGCTGATAAAAATAATTATACAATTTATGAGAGCTTTCAGAGCTATATGTTTATTACGTCATGTAGTGTGATAGAATAGCTTCAAAACTGAATGTTACTTAAAGGGGTCATGAAACCTAAATGTTTCTTTTGTGATTCAGACAGAATATGCAATTTTAAAAAACCTTCAAATTTACTTCTATTATCAAATTTGTTACATTATTTTGGTATCTTTTGTTGAAGGAGCAGCACTGCACTACTGGTAGCTAGCTAAATACGAGGTGAACCAATGACAAGTCAAAAAGGGGCAGCCATCAATCAGCAGCTAGCTCCCAGTAGTGCATTGCTGCTTCTGAGACTTCTAAAGTATATTTTTTTTAATAAGGGATACAAAGAGAACAAAGCAAATTAAATAATAGAAGTGAATGGGAAAGTTGTTTAAAACTGCATGTTCTATATGAATCATAATTTTTTTTTGGGGGGGTTTCATGTCCCTTTAAAGGGGCATAGTCTTTTTTTATGCATATGCTGTTTTTCTCTGCACTGCAAAAAAATCTGCATGCTAAATAAATGCTTTAAAATTATGTAAAATTTCCATTTTGATAGAAGATTGTGCATTGTTTTTCAGGCCCCATGACTAACACCTTGAAAAGCCTCTTGAATGTTTTTATCTTCTTTTCTTTGCTGTGGCCAATTAAGTACAGATATAAATGAGCCCCTGCACATATCAACCAATCACTTGGTAGCATGGAGGAGTGTCAGATTTCCAAATAATGCTCTCCAGCGTCTCTGAGGGGAGTGGGAAAGTAGTCAAAATAAATAATTGAAGTAAATTGCTATTTTTACTCTTTAATACTTATTGAATTTTTTTATTTTTTTAAATGCACATTATTTCATGCTGCCGCTTTTGTTCAGATCGATACTTCTGACATATTCTTGAGCAGCTAAACTATGATAAGCGTAACTTTTCTTACAGATTTGAAAGAGGTAGAATTTTCTTCTCTTTCATACACTGGGTTATAATTTATAGATTTTATTTAGTGTTTATTTCATCTAGGAGAACCTCATTTTTTTCACCTGTCTGTCTTTCCCCTAGCTCTCGGACTTTGTTTAAAGTCCCTGTATGCTTATTATGTTATGTCTCTTATAATATAATGTGGTATTGTTTTGTCTGTAATTTGCTTTATTACACAGAGCACGATGGAACTGCCCCCATATCTTTAAATGTACATCCTTTAGAGGGAGATCCACTATTCACGTATTTAAGTGGCTCAGAGGAAAGTCACTGGAACACAACATGGAAGACCAGCATTTAAGTCCTAATGGGGGCATGACAATATGTCTGCAGTAAACTACTTTAAAGATGTTGGCGTCAATGTCTCTTTCATGTAAGCGCAAAAGAGTCTCATATAAGCAGCAATAATCTTACGTTTTCAGGTACTTCTGAATCTCAGAGGATCAGATCTATTAAACAGTTTCTTTTAGACTAAGATTCTAATTCCTCAGAATCGTCTTCTGAGGGTGAAATTCTATCTGATGATCAGGACTAGGTTTCTGATTGAGATACTGAATTTCCCTCCTTTATGTTTAAGGTTGAACATCTTAGATCTCTTTTGAAGGAGGTATTGTTTAGTTTAGGGGTGTAGGATTCTAAACCTATTGAGGAAGAATCCGTTAAACAGAGGTAACTGAAATAATTTCTAAGGCATGGTCTAGGCCAAGGCTTCCTTTGAATCCAACTTCTGCATTCAAAAAGATGTTCCCAAAGACTACTACCAGTATGGAACTTTGGGAAACATTTCCAAATGTAGATGGTGCAATTTCTACTTTTGTAGGAAGGACTACTATTCCCCTAGAGGATAGAACCGCTTTTAAAGACTCTATGGATAGGAAATTGGAGTCTTTCCACAGGAGGGCCTTTATTCAAACAGGATATTTATTCAGTCCAGCAATTAGCATTGCTTGTGTGGCATCAACCTTGTCAGTTTGGTGTGACAATTTGTCTGATCAGCTTTCAGAAAATTCTGTTGAGGAAGATCATATTAGGAATTATTGATCTCATCAAATTGAATGGCAAAAAAATGACAAGAAGAGCTTTGTGGCTCAAATCTTGGTAAGCAGGAATGCTATCAAAGTCTAGACTTTTAAATCTTCCTTTTAAAAGAATTTTATTTATACCTGATCTAGACAATATTATCTACTATTAATGGATAAATGTGCTTTTCTTTCATGTAATTAACAAGAGTCCATGAGCTAGTGACGTATGGGATATACATTCCTACCAGGAGGGGCAAAGTTTCCCAAACCTTAAAATGCCTATAAATACACCCCTCACCACACCCACAAATCAGTTTTTACAAACTTTGCCTCCAAGGGAGGTGGTGAAGTAAGTTTGTGCTAGATTCTACGTTGATATGCGCTCCGCAGCAAGTTGGAGCCCGGTTTTCCTCTCAGCGTGCAGTGAATGTCAGAGGGATGTGAAGAGAGTATTGCCTATTGAATGCAGTGATCTCCTTCTACGGGGTCTATTTCATAAGGTTCTCTGTTATCGGTCGTAGAGATTCATCTCTTACCTCCCTTTTCAGATCGACGATATACTCTTATATTTACCATTTCCTCTACTGATTCTCGTTTCAGTACTGGTTTGGCTTTCTACAAACATGTAGATGAGTGTCCTGGGGTAAGTAAGTCTTATTTTCTGTGACACTCTAAGCTATGGTTGGGCACTTTATTTATAAAGTTCTAAATATATGTATTCAAACATTTATTTGCCTTGACTCAGAATGTTCAACTTTCCTTATTTCCAGACAGTCAGTTTCATATTTGGGATTATGCATTGAATTATCATATTTTTTCTTACCTCAAAAATTTGACTTTTTTCCCTGTGGGCTGTTAGGCTCGCGGGGGCTGAAAATGCTTCATTTTATTGCGTCATTCTTGGCGCAGACTTTTTTGGCGCAAAAATTCTTTTCCGTTTCCGGCGTCATACGTGTCGCCGGAAGTTGCGTCATTTTTTGACGTTATTTTGCGTCAAAGATGTCGGCGTTCCGGATGTGGCGTCATTTTTGGCGCCAAAAGCATTTAGGCGCCAAATAATGTGGGCGTCTTTTTTGGCGCTAAAAAATATGGGCGTCATTTTTGTCTCCACATTATTTAAGTCTCATTATTTATTGCTTCTGGTTGCTAGAAGCTTGTTCACTGGCATTTTTTTCCCATTCCTGAAACTGTCATTTAAGGAATTTGATCAATTTTGCTTTATATGTTGTTTTTTTCTTTTACATATTGCAAGATGTTCCACGTTGCAACTGAGTCAGAAGATACTACAGGAAAATCACTGCACAGTGCTGGAGCTACCAAGCTAAGTCTGCTATAAACTTTTGGTATCTGTTTCTCCAGCTGTTATTTGTATTGCATGTCATGTCAAACTTATTAATGCAGATAAAATTTCCTTTAGTACTGTTACATTACCTGTTGCTGTCCGTCAACATTTAATTTTCAGAGTGTTCCTGATAACATAAGAGATTTTATTTTTTAAATCCATTAAGAAGGCTATGTCTGTTATTTCTCCTTCTAGTATACATAAAAGTCTTTTAAAATTTCTCTTTTTTTCAGATGAATTTTTAAATGAACATCATCATTCTGATACTGATAATGGTTCTTCTGGTTCAGAGGTTTCTGTCTCAGAGGTTGATGCTGATAAATCTTTGTATTTGTTCAAGATGGAATTTATTCGTTCTTTACTTAAAGAAGTGTTATTTGCATTAGAAATAGAGGATTCTGGTCCTCTTGATACTAAATGTAAACGTTTAAATAAGGTTTTTAAATCTCCTGTAGTTATTCCAGAAGTGTTTTATCTCCCTGATGCTATTTCTGAAGTAATTTCCAGGGAATGGAATAATTTGGGTAATTTATTTACTCCTTCTAGACGTTTAAGCAAATTATATCCTGTGCCATCTGACAGATTAGAGTTTTTTGGGACAAAAATCCCTAAGGTTATGGGGCTGTCTCTACTCCTGCTAATGTACTACTATTCCTATGGCAGATAGTACTTCATTTAAGAATCCTTTAGATAGGAATATTGAATCCTTTCTAAGAAAAGCTTACTTATGTTCAGGTAATCTTCTTAGACCTGCTATATTTTTAGCGGATGTTGCTGCAGCTTCAACTTTTTGGTTAGAAGCTTTAGCGCAACAAGTAACAGATCATAATTTTATAGCATTATTATTATTCTATAACATGCTAATAATTTTATTGGTGATACCATCTTTTGATATCATTAGAGTTGATGTCAGGTATATGTCTCTAGCTATTTTAGCTAGAAAAGCTTTATGGATTAAACTTGGAATGCTGACATGTCTTCTAAGTCAACTTTGCTTTCCCTTTCTTTCCAGGGTAAATAATCATTTCGTTCCTTTCCTCACAACAAGGAACAAAAGCCTGATCCTTCATCCTCAGGAGCGGTATCAGTTTGGAAACTATTTCCAGTTTGGAATATATCCAAGCCTTATAGAAACCTATAGCCAGCTCCTAAGTATCTATGAAGGTGCGGCCCTTATTCCAGCTCTGCTGGTATGGGGCAGATTACGTTTTCTTCAAAGAAATTTGGATCAATTCCGTTCTTAATCTCTGGTTTCAGAAACATTGTTTCAGAAAGGTACAGAATTGGCTTCAAGTTAAGGCCTCCTGCTAAGAGATTCTTTTCTTTCCCGTGTCCCAGTTGACACAGCAAGGCTCAGCATTTCTGAAATGTGTTTCAGATCTAGAGTTGGCTGGAGTATTTATGCCAGTTCCAGTTCTGGAACAGGGGCTGGGGTTTTATTTTATCTCTTCATTGTACCAGAGAAGGTCAATTCCTTCAGACCAGTTCTGGATCTATCATTATTGAATCGTTATGTTAGGATACCAACATTCAAGATGGTTACTGTAGGACTATCCTGCCTTTTGTTTAGCAAGGGCATTATATGTCTACAATAGATTTACAGGATGTGTATCTGCATATTCCGATTCATCCAGATCACTTTTAGTGTCTGAGATTCTCTTTTTAGACAAGCATTACCAGTTTTGTGGCTCTACTGTTTGGCCTAGCCTCAGTTCCAAGAATTTTTTTCAAAGGTTCTCGGTGCCCTTCTTTCTGTAATCAGAGAATAGGGTTTTGGTATTTCCTTATTTGGACGATATCTTGGTACTTGCTCAGTCTTCTCATTTTCGAAGAATCTCATACGAATCGACTTGTGTTGTTTCTTCAAGTTCATGGTTGGAGGATCAATTTACCAATCAGTTCATTGATTCCTCAGACAAGGGTAACCTTTTTAGGTTTCTAGATAAATTCAGTGTCTATGACTCTGTCCTTGTCAGACAAGAGAAGTTTAACATTGATATCAGCTTGTCAAAACCTTCAGCCACAATCATTCCCTTTGGTAGCCTTATGCGTGGAAATGTTGGGTCTTAGGACTGCCGCATCAGATGCGATCTCCTTTGCTCGTTTTCACATGCGACCTCTTCAGCTCTGTATGCTGAACCAATGGTGCAGGGATTACTCAAAGATATCTCAATTAATATCTTTAAACCGATTTTACGACACTCTCTGACATGGTGGACAGATCACCATCGTTTAGTTCAGGGGGCTTCTTTGTTCTTCCGACCTGGACTATAATCTCAACAGATACAAGTCTTACAGGTTGGGGAGCTGTGTGGGGGTATCTGACGGCACAAGGGGTTTGGGAATCTCAGGAGGTGAGATTTCCGATCAATATTTTGGAACTCCGTGCAATTTTCAGAGCTCTTCAGTCTTGGCCTCTTCTGAAGAGAGAGTTGTTCATTGTTTTCAGATAAGACAATGTCACAACTGTGGCATACATCAATCATCAAGGAGGGACTCACAGTCCTCTGGCTATGAAAGAAGTATCTCGAATTTTGGTTTGGGCGGAATCCAGCTCCTGTCTACTCTCTGCGGTTTATATCCCAGGTATGGACAATTGGAAAGCGGATTATCTCAGTCGCCAAACGTTGCATCCGGGCGAATGGTCTCTTCACCCAGAGGTATTTCTTCAGATTGTTCAAATGTGGGAACTTCCAGAAATAGATCTGATGGCTTCTCATCTAAACAAGAAACTTCCCAGGTATCTGTCCAGATCCCGGGATCCTCAGGCGGAGGCAGTGGATGCATTTTCACTTCCTTGGAAGTATCATCCTGCCTATATCTTTCCGCCTCTAGTTCTTCTTCCAAGAGTAATCTCCAAGATTCTGAAGGAATGCTCGTTTGTTCTGCTGGTAGCTCCGGCATGGCCTCACAGGTTTTGGTATGCGGATCTTGTCCGGATGGCCTCTTGCCAACCGTGGACTCTTCCGTTAAGACCAGACCTTTTGTCTCAAGGTCCTTTTTTCCATCAGGATCTGAAATCCTTAAATTTAAAGGTATGGAGATTGAACGCTTGATTCTTGGTCAAAGAGGTTTCTCTGACTCTGTGATTAATACTATGTTACAGGCTCGTAAATCTGTATCCAGAGAGATATATTATAGAGTCTGGAAGACTTATATTTCTTGGTGTCTTTCTCATCATTTTTCTTGGCATTCTTTTAGAATACCGAGAATATTACAATTTCTTCAGGATGGTTTAGATAAGGGTTTGTCCGCAAGTTCCTTGAAAGGTCAAATCTCTGCTCTTTCTGTTCTTTTTCACAGAAAGATTGCTATTCTTCCTGATATTCATTGTTTTGTACAAGCTTTGGTTCGTATAAAGCCTGTCATTAAGTCAATTTCTCCTCCTTGGAGTTTGAATTTGGTTCTGGGGGCTCTTCAAGCTCCTCCATTTGAACCTATGCATTCATTGGATATTAAATTACTTTCTTGGAAAGTTTTGTTCCTTTTGGCCATCTCTTCTGCCAGAAGAGTTTCTGAATTATCTGCTCTTTCTTGTGAGTCTCCTTTTCTGATTCTTCATCAGGATAAGGCGTTGTTGCGAACTTCTTTTGAATTTTACCTAAAGTTGTGAATTCCAACAACATTAGTAGAGAAATTGTGGTTCCTTCATTATGTCCTAATCCTAAGAATTCTAAGGAGAAATCGTTGCATTCTTTGGATGTTGTTAGAGCTTTGAAATATTGTGTTGAAGCTACGAAATCTTTCTGTAAGACTTCTAGTCTATTTGTTATCTTTTCCGGTTCTAGGAAAGGCCAGAAAGCTTCTGCCATTTCTTTGGCATCTTGGTTGAAATCTTTAATTCATCTTGCCTATGTTGAGTCGGGTAAAATTCCGCCTCAGAGAATTACAGCTCATTCTACTAGGTCAGTATCTACTTCCTGGGCGTTTAGGAATGAAGCTTCGGTTGACCAGATCTGCAAAGCAGCAACTTGGTCCTCTTTGCATACTTTTACTAAATTCTACCATTTTGATGTATTTTCTTCTTCTGAAGCAGTTTTTGGTAGAACAGTTCTTCAGGCAGCGGTTTCAGTTTGAATCTTCTGCTTATGTTTTTTGTTAAACTTTATTTTGGGTGTGGATTATTTTCAGCAGGAATTGGCTGTCTTTATTTTATCCCTCCCTCTCTAGTGACTCTTGTGTGGAAAGATCCACATCTTGGGTAGTCATTATCCCATACGTCACTAGCTCATGGACTCTTGTTAATTACATGAAAGAAAACATAATTTATGTAAGAACTTACCTGATAAATTCATTTCTTTCATATTAACAAGAGTCCATGAGGCCCACCCTTTTTTGTGGTGGTTATGATTTTTTTGTATAAAGCACAATTATTCCAATTCCTTATTTTATATGCTTCGCACTTTTTTTCTTATCACCCCACTTCTTGGCTATTCGTTAAACTGATTTGTGGGTGTGGTGAGGGGTGTATTTATAGGCATTTTAAGGTTTGGGAAACTTTGCCCCTCCTGGTAGGAATGTATATCCCATACGTCACTAGCTCATGGACTCTTGTTAATATGAAAGAAATGAATTTATCAGGTAAGTTCTTACATAAATTATGTTTTCTCCTTCAAGACAAAAGTCTGAGGGAAAAGGTAAATCTTATAATCATTTTCTTTCATTTCATCAATCAAGGAACCAACAATCTTCCTCCTCCAATCATAAACAAGACTCTTCCAGACCTTCCTGGAAAACTAATCCTCCTTGGAACAAGTCTAAACAGTCCAAAATATCTTCTTCCACTCACGAATCACAATGAAGGTTCAGCCCCCATTCCAGATTCTATATAGTGGTAGGGGACAGGTTACACCTTTTTCAAGGGGCCTGGTCTCAAACTGTACAGGATCCTTGGGTTCTAAACACTTAATATATTTTCTCTGGTTTACAAGATGGGTTTTAGATCAAGGCCTCCCAGAGGAAGGTTTCTTCTGTCTCATATTCCAAAGAACCATGTGAAAGCTGAAGCCTTTCTTCATCTTATTCATAATCTAGAACTCATGGGAGTAATAGTTCCAGTTCCAATATCATAAAAAGGGTTTTTATTTCAATCTGTTCATAATTACAAAGAAATAGGGAACTTTCAGGCCAATTCTGGATTTAAAGACTCTAAACAAATTTCTCAGAGTCTCTACCAATGTTCCCTCTAATTTTTTTCTTTGTGTGCAATTATTTTTCTCTTTGTGCGTGCTTGATACGGCTTGTGTATGTCACTGAGCAATTAATATATATATATATATATATATATATATATATACATATTGGAAAAAGTCAATTAAATGCTAAACACCAGAGTTTGTCAATCCATTTGGTTATCATTGCAAATTGGGACCAGCAAGACCTCTTACCCCTTAGTCACCCAAGAGTGGTTAGGCAGCACCTTGCTCCTTAGATAATAAGGCTTCAGTTTTTAAATATGCTTTACTAAACTGAGCTACCACCCACACATACACATGTACACTCATACAACTACAATATACTGACACACATGATTTTACATACACACAATATACTATATTGTCACACACATACAAGTGAAACAAATTTAGGACTTCCATTGCAGTATGTTTGCACACACTTTGACATACAAACTTGCATAAGCTAAGGCACAAATTTAACATCCTAAATATATAGAAATAGTATCAGTAGATGTACATGTATATTTTACATTCAATACAGTACTCCTTACTTTTATATAGATTACCAGACTCAGTGGAGGACCTAATGAACAGAGGGCCCTCATGCAAGAATTTTTTTTGAGCCCACCTTTGGACCCTCTGTATAGATACAAGGCAAATGTTGTCAGTTATATATATATATATATATATATATATATATATATATATATATATATATATATATCATCATCACCACCTTTAAAATGTCTAAAATATTTAAAGTTTAATTTCTTTGAACACCTGCTCCAGTTCTATATGGCAATAAATAATAATTTGCACACACACACACACACATATATATATATATATATATATATATATATATATATATATATATATATATATATATATACTGTATATATATATATATATATATATATATATATATACTGTATATAAATATAGGAATGAAAAGGCTTGCATTTATTATGAAAAACAGTGCTTTTATTGGCACATCAAAAAACAAGTGACGTTTTGGGGATCAATCACCCCTTCATTAGACCAAGTGAATAGTGAACAATCCAAGTGTTTAAATCAGGTGTAAACCCCTCTCACAAATTAGAACAAGACAGACCCCTGTTAGAACATGTGATACAAATAATTAATTAAAATATTGACATCTCACATTTCTGTCAATCTAACTTTATAATAGTAGTGGCATCCCACCACATATTTCAATTAAATTAATAATAGACAAAGTGTATATTATATTACATAAACAAAAACCAAAATGAATATCGTTAATACAAACAATGTGGTACATTAAGTAATAATGTGTATGATTATACGGGAGCTGAGATAATGCACATACCTTATATAAACCGTGATAATATCCTTGTGTTTATACACAAGGAGAGAGCAGAAATTGGACTAATCAGATTATATACTGCTGCACACTGGTAGTTGGAAGTTAAGTGGGAGTGCGCTATTAATTGCAACTCCTCGGCACACCAGGGATGCAATAGGTAAAAAGCCAGTCTTTATTCAGTAGATGATAAAAACATAATCCTCATACAGCAACTTGGTAAAAACAATTTATATGAACTGGAACAGGGGGAACATCACCTCCTGTGACATCATACGCGTTTCATGCCTCTGGGGCACTTGTTCACTGATAGGGAACAGGTGGTGAAAGTGCTCTTAATATACAGATTTCTGTCCAATGACATAACATCAATTAAAACACATCTCATTAACCCCTAAGTTCCTATCAAAAACACAAATATCCTAGTCAGTATAGCCGCTCTATATTAAACCAACTACAAAAATATGTGAACACTGCAACATTAATTCTGTTCATTTGTCTCAATTTTATAGAACCATTATGCAATTGTTTCATATTACCAAAAATAATAAAATATTAATTAAATAATACATATATTATAAAGGGATTATTAAATAATCATACATATAGAAAAACTTTTATGTTACAGTATATTTTGAGCGATCTATCAACATTGAATAAACATATTTACATCCATTCTGGAATTCAAACCCGTAGGTACCCTGGTTTTTAAATGAAGGATCCAAAAAACCTCTCGTTCATCAAGTTTCTTTTCCCTGTCTCCACCCCGGGGATGTCTTGGTATAAAGTCTATGCCCTGTACTTTTAAAAGTGTATTATCAGAATTATGAAAATGTCTGAAATGTTTGGCAATGGGCGTTTTTGACTCGGGGTCCTCTATGGACCTTAGATGTTCCATGACCCGGTCCTTCAAGGATCGTTTGGTACGTCCCACATATTGGATATTACATCCCTGACAAGTCAATAGGTAAATTACGTGTGTGCTATTGCAATTTATAAAATATCTTATATCACTTACTTTACCTAGTGCTTCAGATCTACAGGTATTACCCTGAATAATGTGAGAGCACGTCTTGCATCGTGAGGCATTACATTTGTAACATCCCTTACGTTTTTGTAACCATGTGTCATTGACAACTCTGGGCAGCATGGAGGGTGATAATATGTTTCTCAGAGTTTTTGCTTTACGTGACACGAATTTACAACCACCTTTTAGCACTTGATTTAATTTTTCATCACTCTCTAAAATTGGTAGACTCTTTTTGATTATTTTACAAATTTTTCCATATTCCATACTATATGGTGTTACAAAAATTGGTACAGAGGAAAAGGGATTCTCATTACTCTCCTTTTTATCTCTTTTATCTTTTTTGTAAGTGAGAAGTTCTGACCTGGGAACCTTATCTACTTCAATTTTTGCTTGTGTCAGGATTGTTTTTGGATAGCCCCGTGATTTTAATCGCTTCACGGTATCTGCAGCATGTTCTTCATAGGTATTTGGATCAGTACAGTTCCGTTTTACCCGAATGAGTTGGCTTTTGGGGATGGAGGCAAGAAGGTGTGATGGATGACAGGAGTCATATTTGAGAATACTGTTACCCGACGTGGGTTTACGGTATAGTTCAACCTGAATTACCTCACCAATTGGTCTAATGGTCACATCCAAAAAATTTAAAGAATTCGTGCTGGATTCTATTGTAAAATTAAGGTTTAACCTGTTACGTGACACATATTGGTGAAAAGAGTTGATAGACTCATTGTCTCCATCCCAAATAAATACCAAGTCGTCAATGTAGCGAAAGTAATAAATAATGTGTTGTCTAAAAGGGTTTCCATCTCCAAAGATGTGGAAGAGCTCCCACCAACCTAAAAATAGGTTGGCGTAGGATGGCGCAAACTTGGCGCCCATGGCCGTTCCACATCTTTGGAGATAGAAACGACCTTCAAAAAGAAAAAAATTGTGAGTCAACAAGTATTCCATAGCTTTCAACAAAAAAGATATCGTGGCCTCATCATAATTTGATCTATATCTCAGAAAAAACTATATATATATGCAAACATTAGTACAATAATACACAAACATATCTAAATGGTATACCTTACTATGTAGATATAGAATTGCTGTGGCACTAATACTCCGCTTTTACGATGCCTTGCCAATATAACACTGCATTTACCCTCTTACAGGCTGTCAAGATCAGGGAGCAGTCTTCACTGACTGTTGCCACACCAAGCCGACGTCACATGATGTTTAGCGGCACACATTTGATTGGCTTTGGCTGGCTCCCAGGGGGGGTTTGTTGTCAAGAGCAGAGCTTAGTGTTCACGGACTGTTGCTGGGCTGAGCTGACGTCACGTGACATCAGTCTGTGAAGGCTTAGATTTGCTCTTGACAACAAGCCCCCCTGGGAGCCAGTCAAAGACAATCAAATGTGTGGTGCTAAATGTAGTATCAGAGTGAGTGGTGAGTGGTGACACCGTGACCCATAGTAACTTCTCTGCCCTTCCCTTTCCATGCACACTCTGTGATTGATTTCACCAGTTATGCACCAGTAATATCCTGACTGTGCTACAGAGTGTTGGAGGGTGTGCGGCCACGCTGCCGCGCACCTTACAGGGAGCATTGATCTCTACCTTTAAGATGGAATAAAAATTCAAACAATTCTTGCCCTGGAAGGTTGCCTACTTTTATATTCCAATCCTCAGAGACCATCTTCAGTCCTTTGTTTTGCGTTCTAGGACACACATTATCATCCTTTTGGTCTGACTACCACTCCCAGGATCTTTACAAAGGTTCTGGGATGCTTCCTGCCTGTAATTCGGGCCCAAGGTATTTCAGTAGTTCCTTTCCTGGACGATATCTTGGTACAGACTCAATCTTTACCTTTAGCTGTATCTCATACCAACAAATGTTTGTTGTGTCTGGACAATCATGGCTGGAGGATCAACATTCCATAGAGTCTCTATCTCCTCAAACTAGAGTATACTTTCTTAGAGTCATATTAGACTCCATGTCAATGAAACTTTCTCCAACAGATCAAAGACTAATCAAATTGAAGATGTGAAACTTCAGTCTCTATCCAATGCTTCAGTAGCTCAATGTATGTAAATTCTATGTCTGATGATTGCAGCATCAGAACACTTTCATATGAGACCCCTTCAGTTATACACGCTTTGTCAGTGATGCAAGGACTACACCTTTTGGATCCAGCTACAACAATTTATTTATCTTGGTGGATAGAGAACCAATCCATGCTTCAGGGATTGTATTTTGTCTGTCCATCCTGGACAATAATCTCAACAGATGCAAGTCTCTCAAATTGGGGTGCAGTATGAGGGTTTAGAAGAGCACATAGAGTTTGGTCTTCTCAGGAGGCGAGGTTACCAATAAACATCTTAGAACGCCATGCTGTCTTCATGGATCTTCAAAGCTGGCCTCTTCTGAGAAAAGGGATTTATCTCCTCTTCCAATCAGACATTGTAACAGTGGTGGTATACATCAATCAAGGGGGAACTAGCAGTTCTCTAGTAATGAAAGAAGTCTCTTGAATTTTGTCTTAGGCAGAGAAATATCATTAAACGATACCTGCAATACATATCCCAGGGAAAGCAGATTATGAGTAGTCAATCTCTTCATTCTGGAGAATGGTCTGCATCCGGTAGTGTTCAATCAGATCTTCTATCTCAAGGTCTCTTCTATCATCAAGATATAAAGTCTCTCATCTTGAAGGCTTGGAGATTGAACGCCTGATACTGCAACAGAGATGTTTTTCTGATGAGGTGATAGAAACCTTAATCCAAGCCAGAAAACCTGTTACTAGAATAAATTATCTCAAGATTTGGTGAATGGTGTGAAAAGAATAGCTTCAATTGGCATCTTTTCAGAATTCCTAAAATTCTTAAATTTTTACAAGAGGGTTTGAATTAGGACTGCACGGTTAATCGCATATGCGATTTAAAACCGCGATTAATCGCTGCGATTTAAAAACCGCGGGAGTCGCAATTTTTTGCTAAAAGAAAAAATCCTCAGAAGTGGCTGTAATGCATTGATTTGTATGTGATTTCTTGCAAACCAGCTCCATCTAGTGGTTGCTTTTAGTATACATTTGTAAAATGTCTGTTTTACTTTCTGATCTCAGTAGCAGCCGATCAATCTAGAAGTCTAAAAGCAGAGCCCATGCAGGAATGAAGAGGAGGGAAAGCCACTTACTTATATTTCCCCCTAGGGACGTCTGCAGTCTGAAACTTAGGGTATGTAATCATTTGGAACCTCCCACACAATCTCCTGCTCTCTGAGAAATGGCTCATATACATAGTAGATGCAGTTAACCCCAAGGCTGCCAAAAAGGCTAAAACTGCAGTCCACTCTGCTGCTGGGTTAACTTAACTGCATCTACAATGTATTTGATATCAGCAAGGCACAGCATTTCTGAAAGGAGCAGCCCCCCACCCCTACTGCTATATGCCTGTATTGGATTCCTGCACAGGAGCAGGGTTTTGTATTTTTATGCTCCAAGAGAGTACTGGACATTGAGAAACATGTACATTAAGATTCTGTAGTGTTAAATAAACTTTTTAATGCAAAATGAAGGTGTTATAGTCATTTATAAGAACATCGCGATTAAATCTCAATCGTGTTTTTTCACAGCCCTAGTTTGAATAAATGTTTATCTGCCAGCTCTCTCTGATTTCCACTTTGTGTTGTATAACAGACTGTGAAACTACTTGATACTCCAAATTTTGTCCAGGCTTTATCTAGAATTCGTCCTGTGCTCAAGCCAATTTCCTGTCCATGGAATTTGAATATTG
The DNA here is from genome assembly GCF_027579735.1 of Bombina bombina. Classification (NCBI taxonomy): domain Eukaryota; kingdom Metazoa; phylum Chordata; class Amphibia; order Anura; family Bombinatoridae; genus Bombina; species Bombina bombina. Next base: position 763,219,671 of record NC_069502.1, on the reverse strand, counting down.
TTCTTAGAAATTTACAAGCTCCACCTTTTGAACCTATGCATTCTTTGGACATAAAATTTATTTCATGGAAAGTTTTTTATTTTTGTTAGCATATTCTTCTGCCAGAAGGGTATCTGAGCCTTCAACCCTTTCTTGTGAACCTCCATATCTTATTTTTACTAGGATACGGCAGTTTTAAGAACTAAATTTGACTTTTACTTAGAGTTGTCTCATCTGATAATATAAATCAAGAGATTATTGTTCCATCTCTCTGTCCTAAGCCACAAAATTCAAAGGAGAGGCTGCTTCATAATTTGTATGTGGTTAGAGATTTACATGTTTATTTACAAGCTAGCAAAGATTTTAGACAATATTTTAGTCTTTTTGTTCTTTTCTCAAGTCCTCAGAATGGTTTGAAAACATCAACTTTATCTTTATCTGCTTGGTTTTAGATCTTTGATTCACAAAGCTTACTTGGAGGCAGGTAAACCTCCTCCAAAACGTATCCTTCCATGAGATCTGTTTTTGCTTCTTGGGCGCTCAAAAATGGGGATTCGTTAGAACATATTTGTTATGCAGCAAATTGGTTATCCCTACATATTTTTAGTAAGCATTTCCATTTTGACATTTTTATTTTACTTCTTCTGAAGTAGCGTTTCGTAGGAAAGTTCTTCAGGCAGCAGTGTCTGAAAAATAGATTCCTACTATTTTATTTTTCTCCCACCCATCATTACTGGTGGATTCCAGAGCTTTGGTATAAGATCTCAGGCATAATGAATCGTGGACTCTCACCACCTTATGAAAGAAAACAAAATGTTTGCTCATCTGATAAGTTCCTTTCATGGTGGTCCACGACCACACCCAAAATGTTTGTGGAAAGAAAATCATTTTTTTTTTTGGTGATTTCTTATTGCACCTCTATTTTCCCTGCTTTGTCCTTTCCTACTTTTTACTTTTACTCTCCTTACTTGGCTATACGTACAATTGACATAATGGTAAAGTGGGAGGGAGGAAGTGCTCTTGACAGTTTGGGGAAACTTTGCCTCCTCCTAGTGGCAGGGAAGTGAATCCCAGGCGTAATGAATCATGGACTCTCACCACCATGAAAGAAATAAATTTATCAGGTAAGCATAAGTTGTTGTTTTTTTGTTTTGTTTTTTAGAATTTTTTTAGTACAGCTATAATAATTTACATTAATTATTAATTTTTCAATATTTTATATTTAATAAATACATAATGCACCTTAAGATAACTCATGTCGGGTTAGCGCACATTAATAATAAGTGTACTCCTGTCGGGTTCATGCTCACAATATGTGTTGCATACAATCTGTGCTGCCCACAATATGTGCTACATATGACAGTTCGGGTTTCCATTTGTGTGTCCGAGTTTTAGATAGCCCAGGCGTGCAAATGTCCAGGACTGGTGGAAAACAGCCACAGCCAAAAAAGGGGATGTGGATTTGCATTGCAACACACTGCACCTGCCTACAGTTATTTCTCTTTTGCGTGTGCGTGTGTGTGTGTGTAAGTGTCTTTGTGTGTGTGTGTAAGTGTCTTTGTGTGTGAGGGTGTTTGTGACTTTGTGTTTGTCAGTGTTGTTCTGTGTTTGTGAGTCTGTGTGTGAAAGAGTGAGTATATTAGTATGTGTGTGAGAGAATGTGTGTATGTGAGAGCGTTAGTGTCTTTGTGTGTGAGAGAGAGAATGTGTGTTAGCATGTGTGTGCGCGTGTGTGAGAGTGAGTATATTAGTATGTGTGTGAGAGAATGTGTGTATGTGAGAGTGTTAGTGTCTTAGTGTGTGTGAGAGAGAGAATGTGTGTTAGCATGTGTTAGCATGTGTGTGCACGTGTGAAAGAGTGAGTATATTAGTATGTGTGTGAGAGAATGTGTGTATGTGAGAGCGTTAGTGTCTTTGTGTGTGAGTGTGTGTGAGAGAGAATGTGTATTAGCATGTGTGTGCGCGTGTGTGAGAGTGAATGTGTGATTGTGTTAATATCTATGTGCAAGTTTATGTGCTATTATACATATTGTGTGTTACATGCAATCTACGCTGCTCACAATATGTTACATACTATCTGAGCTGCTCACAATATGTTACATACTATCTGAGCTGCTCACAATATGTTACATACTATCTGAGCTGCTCACAATATGTTACATACTATCTGAGCTGCTCACAATATGTTACATACTATCTGAGCTGCTCACAATATGTTACATACTATCTGAGCTGCTCACAATGTCTGCTACTTAAACTATCTGCTATATACAGATGTTTACTATATGTGCTGCTCACAATAACTGCTGCTCATCTGCCACTCCCAATATCTCCTCTGCTCGCCTCACAGTGCAGCAAAAAGGTGCCCATACTAGGCCCCTCCTTTTAGTGTTTTTGACCCACGGCAGCATGTAGGGAACTATAGTTCCCCGGGTGTGGCGCTGGCTGTGAAAACTAAGAAGCTGCAGGTAAAGATTAGACCATAGTCTTACTCTTTCTCTTTCTCTCTTGCCTTGTGTTTTAATCGGAATAAATTTCTTTGGTATATTTTATAAAAACAAAAAATATCATAATAAATGCAATAAATATCTAGCAGGTATTTTCTCTGTTCCTATCTCCTCCTGTGGATATTTATCTCCAGTTCTTCGTACTCGTATACTCATAACAGCAGGCACATTGCAATATCTGGTTTGACAAAAATCTCAAGCAGAGCAGACATGAAGGGATGGCTGCATAGTTTGCATAATTAAAAAAAATAAAAAAATAGAGAATAACGAAAATAGGATATGAGACCCAGGAGTATTTTCTGCCAAAGATTAAATATTTGCAATACACATATCTTAATGTATAAAACTATATTGTTTGATTTAAAAAAAAATGTGTTTTTATTTCAAACTGTAAAAATCATTTGATGTGGACATATAACAAATGCATACCGCGTTTGTCTAAATATACATATAGAACAAGATAAATAAGTGATTATGTAAAAATTAAAAAGAGCAAACTGAAGGACTTAAAGGGACATAATACTCGTATGCTAAATCACTTGAAAGTGATGCAGTATGAATGTACAAAGCTGATAAGAAAATATCACCTGAACATCTCTATGTAAGAAGGGAAGATATTTTACCTCAAAATGTCTTCAGCTCACCAGAGTAAGTGCCCTGTGAACAGTTATATTTCAGTTGCTGTAAAGGGGGGGACACAATAGCCAATCATCATCAGCAGTCCTGAGGTCATGCATTGCTTTGCTGTGATCTCATGAGATTTCACTTAAATCTCATGAGATTTCACAGTCAACTTCTTTAAACGGACATTAAATGCTAAATACATGCTAAAATAGAATGATGCTTTCAATTAAACTATTAGTCTGTGATTAACATGTAGATATATTTTTTAAAGTTTTATTACCTGTTTAAATATTGACAAAATAAGTGTAATGTTGTAGTGTTTATAAAACAATGGGAGCGCTGCCATGTTGTAACTTAGGTTACCTTCTCTGTTGTAGCCAATTAGAGACAGTTATAAATAAGCCATTGGAGTGTGCAATCAGTGGATATAACAAAGCTTACAATTTTAGAATGGAGTTACAGGAAAAGGGGAAAAAATAAATAATAAAAAAATACTGGTTTTATATATATATATATGTGTATATATATATATATATATATATATATATATATATATACTGTATATATATTAGTATTTTATATTACCATCTCAAAGTGTTTAACCCCTAAACGACTGAGGACCCACCGATGCTCTGTGGCCCTCTCTGCATCGGCCAGCGATGGTGCCGGTCCTTGGTGGGTGGGAGCCATTGCAGGGAGGTGGGTGGGCGGCCCATCGCTGCAGGGGAAACGTCAGAGGGGGGCGGTATCTTGTGCAGGGGCACCGTGCACGGACATGAGCGCACACACAGTGGGCGGGGGCGAGAGCGCGGGAGTGGGTGGGATACATGTAAGTGTTTAATGATGGTGGGAGGGGGGAAATTAATATTATCCAAGGGATCTGGGATGGGGGGTAGGTTATGGAGGGGGGGCAGCTACACTACAGTAAAATATAGATTTAATTAAAAAAACAACTAATTATATGGCGTACTGGCAGACAGATATAAGTACCCAAGATGGGTGCAAATAGGTAGCAGGGGGAGTGTTAGAAAGCTGTTTGGGGGGGATCAGGAAGGTTGGGGGCTAAAGGGGGATCCATCATTGCTGAATATATATATATAAAAAAAAAGAAAGCCTTTAATTTTAGTACTGGCAGACTTTCTGCCAGTACTTAAGATGGTGGAGACAATTGTGGGGGAGGGAAGAGAGCTGTTTGGGAGGGATCAGGGGGTGGGATGTGTCAGGTGGGAGGCTGATCTCTACACTAAAGCTAAAATTAACCCTACAAGCTACCTAATTAACCCAGTCACTGCTGGGCATAATATAAGTGTGGTGCGCAGCGGCATTTAGCAGCATTCTAATTACCAAAAAGCAATGCCAAAGCCATATATGTCTATTTCTGAACAAGGGGATCGCAGAGAAGCATTTACAACCATTTGTGCCATAATTGCAGAAGCTGTTTGTAAATAATTTCAGTGAGAAACCTAAAGTTAGTGAAAAAAATTAACAATTTTTTTCTATTTGATCTCATTTGGCAGTGAAATGGTGGCATAAAATATACCAAAATGGGCCTAGATAAATACTTTGGATTGTCTACTATAAAATATATATACATGTGAAGGGTTATATTCAGGGATTTCTGACAGATATCAGTGTTACAATGTAACTAGCGCTAATTTTGAAGAAATAAAATTGGAAATAGCAAAGTGCTACTTGTACTTATTGCCCTATAACTTACAAAAAAAAGCAAAGAACATGTAAATATTGTTTGTTATTATTCTAAACTCAGGACAAAATTCAGAAAATATTTTGCATGGGTGTTTGTTGGTGGTTAGATGTGTAACAGATTTTGGGGGTCAAAGTTAGAAAAAGTGTTTTTCCCCATTTTTTCATCATATTTTATAAAACAATTTATAGTAAATTATAAGATATGATAAAAATAATTGTATCTTTAGAAAGTCAATTTCATGGCGAGGAAAAACGGTATATAATATGTGTGGGTACAGTAAATGAGTAAGAGGAAAATTAAACACTGCAGAAATGTGAAAATAGCCCTGGTCCTAAACAGTCGACAAATGGAAAAGTGCTCTGGTCACTAAGGGGTTAATGTCGCTTTAAATTGAATAGGAAAATAACATGACGGTGCCTGCACATGCTAGATGCACACTCCCTTGCAAGTCCTGGGACTAAAGACTCTTTACAGTGGGTGTGAATACATAGGACATTGTGGGGTTTAAATATCTTCCTTTTTTGCATAGAGATGTTCAGGTGATATTTTCTAGTCAGCTTTTTACAGCTATGCTGCATACCTTCCAAATGCATCAACATTTGAGTATCATGTCCCTTTAAATATGTTCTCTGTTTCAAATCACATCCCTGACACAACAACATTTTTATTTGCATGGAAATGCACATAATGTTATAATACAGAGTGTGTTGATTTTACTCTCTGCAACACATATATACCAATTTTTATTGCCGTCATGCTGCACTTCATTGGTTCCCAGCGTATTTTGCTCAGACACCCATAGTATAATTTTTCGTTTTCTTTTTTACTTTTGAGTATACAGGTGGAATTAATGGATATTAAACCCCAGAACAATAAACATTTTTTAGCCCCCATATATAATACAGGTAGAAAACTCTTTATCAAAACCACTGGTTTTCAAACCTGTCCACAGGCCTCCCTAACAGGCCAGATTTTGAGGATATCTAAACTGGAGCACAGGTGAAATAATCAGCTGCTTAGTAAACATGGTTATAGTACCTGTTCTCATCCAAGGTAATCCTGAAAACCTGACCTGTTGGGGAGGCCTGAGGACAGGCCTCGTACCAAAACGGTTTGGTACGATAAAAGGTTTAGATTTCTGAATAGTTGGACTATGTCTATTTTTATATTTGCTTCTGTGAAATGGGACAGTTTGGATAGGAGATGAAACTACAGTGCTGTAATCAGAAAGGGTAAAAGTTATATTAAATAGATATAGACTAGCATTTGATAATACACAAACTAAAGCAGCAAAGAATTTTGTGACTTACTGGCAGGAAAAATATATATATTTTTTTGTATTCATTACCAAAAAATCAAAAGTAACACTGATGACAGTAGTTGCCCATCAAAAAATTATTTGCTTTAAATATGATTCTTAAATCCGTTTGTGAATAAAGACAAAGTCCAATTCAATATTAAACCGCTCTGATCGTTCAGGGTTTTCCTTCTTCTAGTCCAAAAGTCTGGGTTCCAAACGATGTAATGAAAGATTAGGGATTATGGAAGTTAAGGGAACTTTGTGAGCATAATGAGGATATACAAAATTGGAGCCAAGAGTAATATAAAAGAATCACTGAAGCATAAATATAGGAGGGGTAAGGATGTGTAAGAGAACAAAAATAAAGGGTTGGGAGGAGGAGTGAAGGGGAGGGGGGGAGGCTTCCAGTACCGGTGTTATTTGGCTGTAAAACTGGTATATAATTGAGTATTAAGGTTATTTTAATTTTCTTGTCTATACTTAAGAGGACCATATATTATTGTGTATGATTTGCTTGCTATTGTTTCCAGTATAAAGTAGGCATGTTTATTACGTTAATGGAAACCATACTCTTTGAGGGAGAGTAGTTCCATTGTCATTTCTATGCACATTTGTACATTTGCTATATTTTGTGATTTACAATTTCTCGCTATGAAAGAAAAATGTTAATTTCCTTCCTAAAATATGGTGAGTCCACGGCTTAAGTAATTACTGTTGGGGATATTACACCTGGTCAGCAGGAGGAGGCAAAGAACACCACAGTTAAACTGCTAAGTATCACTACCTTACCCACAACCCCCAGTCATTCTCTTTGCCTTCAGTGCATGGAGGAGGTGAAGTTTAGGTGTCTGAAGAAAAATTTTGATATAATCTACAAGCAAGTTTTGGGGTATAGCCATATTCCACGTCATTCCTTGCAGTTGGGTAGTGGTGGCTTTAATGCAGTTAGGAACTTGTAAAGAGGTACTTACTGAGTTTTCCTAACAATTAGTGCCCTAGTTTAGAAAGCCAGAGTTGGTCTATGTGAGGAACTGTGTCTTCTCATACCTTGTAACTGTCTACATGCTGGACAGTGGAGCAGGTAGGTGCTTTTTCTTCCAGTTGGGGAGACCATGCACTTAAAAAATTAAGAGACTGCTTTTTTATTGGGACATAGATAATCCTGTTGTATGGGTTACACTGGGGCATGAAGAAGGCACTGTAGCATATGTGAGACTAACATTTAAACTCTTTTAAACAGAAAGGGTAAAATGTTTTTATTAGGCTTTATTTTCTGATACATATTTACTTGATAAAACAATGCAAGTTTAAACTGAAAGTAAGGCTGAATTTTCTTTTTCAGCAGCTTATTCATTTCCCCTTTCATTTAAAATAAAACGATGCAACATTTTAAACATTTTAAATGGATATTTCTGGTACTCGGTGTACCAGGAAGCTATTTTTAGTGCCTCTCTGTGTCGCAGCAGTAATTTGAGCATGGCAGTTGCGGTCACATGACCGGCTTTACTTCATAATGTTTCTGAGGAAATTGTTGTTTTTCTCCATTTCTGGGTGATCCGGTCTTAATTGGTAGCGGTAAGGCACCTCAGTAATTGAGGTGTGGGGTTGCCTGAGGGGTATTTTAGAAGTTTATTTGATGTTTATCGAATGTTTTTTCTTAACTTTTCTCACATAATTTTGGCTGGGGATCGATCCTAATTTGGGATAAAATGTAAAGTGTGTTTTTTTCCTTGGCTTATTTTAATTGAATATTAAAATCTTTGAAACTTATATGTACAAGTTTATTTACTGTTTCACAACATGTCTGATATGGAGCAAGAGTCTGCTCTCATGACTTCATGCTAATTTTATGTTTAGATGCACAAATTGCAGCTCCTATGCAATTTTGTTCTTCATGTGTCAAGAAAACCTTGCAAAATAAAGGTAACATTTTTGAGCCTAATGTCTTTTAATGATGCTGTTAAAATAATACCTCAGCTTTCTCCTGCTATGTCCCAAGCCTCAATGGCGTCACATGCAGTGCCCTGCGGTTCCACTATAACTCCTAGTGGAGTTTATTTAAAAGCAAAAATTGCTGCCCAGGTATCTTCAGCGGTATCTGCGGCATTAGCTGCCATTCCCAGATTACAGGGAAAACGCAAGAGGAAATTCAGAAAGTAAGGTGCTTGTCCTCAGTTCTGCTTCCCAAGTTGCCCTTTCTCATAAGTCTGATGAGAAAGATATATCGGGACTTTCTGAGGGTGAAATCTCAGATTCGGACAGTATAATTCCTTCTTCTGAGACTGAGGTGGTATCTTTCAGATTTAAGCTTGAACAGCTTTGTGTATTGTTAAAGGAGGTTTTAGCTACTTTAGATGACTCTGATATCCCTGTCATTGTTACTCCTAAGAAAGCTAGTAAACTTAATAGTTTCTTTGATGAACCTTCCACTTCAGAGGTTTTTCCTGTGCCGGACCGTGCAATGGAGATTCTCTCACAGGAATGGGAGAAACCAGGGGTGTCTTTTTCCCTGTCTGCCATTTTTAAGAAAATGTTTCCTGTCGAGGACTCCATTAAAGACCCTTGGTATACTATACCAACAGTTGAAGGGGCCATTTCCACTCTGGCTAAGAGAACCACTATTCCTATTGAGGATAGCTGCTCTTTTAAGGATCCGATGGACAAAAAGCTGGAGGCTTATTTGAAAACGATTTATGTTTATTAAGGTCTCCAATGGCAACCTGCAGTGTGTATTGCCACCGTGACTAGTGCGGCATCTTATTGGTTAAAAGCCTTGTCTGATTCTCTTCAAGTTGAGACTTCCTTGGATGAAATTCAAAATAGGATTAAAGCTCTTAAATTGACCAATTCATATATTGCAGATGCCATTTTACAGGTTGTTAGACTAGGAGCTAAAACTTCTAGTTTCGTTATCCTAGCCCGCAGGGCGTTATGGTTGAAATCCTGGTTTGCGAACATTTCCTCTAAAGTCAAGCTTCTGGAAATTCCTTACTTGGGCAAAACCTTGTTTGGACCCGGTTTGGCAGAAATTATCTCTGATATTACGGGTGGAAAATAGGCCTAAAGATGTCAGAGTAATTTTCGTTCCTTTCGTAACTTCAGAGGTAAGCCTTCCCCTTCTTCCAAGCAGGAACAATCCAAGTCTTCATGGAAACCCAATCAGTCTTGGAACAAGGGGAAACAATCAAAGAAACCTGCAGCTGATTCCAAATCAGCATGAAGGATTTGCCCCCGATCCTGGATCGGATCAGGTGGGGGGCAGACTTTCTCAGTTCTCTCAAGCCTGGATACGAGATGTCCCAGATCCCTGGACTGTGGACATAGTATCCCACGGTTACAAATTGGAATTCAAGACTTTTCATCCCAAAGGCAGTTTCCATCTCTAAAGATTATCTGCAGACCAAATAAAAAGAGAGGCATTCTTGAAATGTATACAACATCTTTCCTCCCTGGAAGTGATAGTTCCAGTGCAGGAACAGGGTCTCGGGTTCTACTCCAACCTATTTGTGGTTCCAAAAAAAGAGGGAACTTTCTGTCCCATTGTAGACTTGGAGTGAGTAAACAAGTTTCTCAAAGCTTCATCCTTCAAGATGGAGACTATACACTCCATTCTTCCTTTAGTACAAGAGGGTCAGTTCATGACAACCATAGACCTAAAGGATGCGTATCTTCATGTTCCTATTCACAGGGACCATCACAGATTCCTGAGATTTGCCTTTCTGGACAAACATTTCCAGTTCATGGCCCTTCCATGTGGTCTAGCCACGGCTCCCAGAATTTTTTCAAAGGTTCTGGGGGCTCTTTTGGCAGTGATCCGTTCTCGTGGAATTGCTGTGGCACTCTACCTGGACGACATATTGGTTCAGGCGCCATCTTTTCAACAAGCAAAATCTCACACAGAGATATTGTTGTCTTTTCTTCGTTCCCATGGATGGAATGTGAATCTGGAAAAAGCTCCCTTTCCCCTGCTACAAGAGTTAGTGTTCTTAGGGACCATTATAGATTCTTTATTGATGAAGATTTTTCTGACAGAGGTCAGGAAAAACAAAATCATTTCCTCTTGCATCTCTCTTCAGGCTACTGCTCATCCTTCAGTGGCTCAATGTATGGAGGTAATCGGTCTGATGGTGGCTTCCATGGACATCATTCCTTTTGCTCGCTTCCATTTGAGAGCTCTCCAGTTGTGCATGCTCAGACAATGGAATGGCGACCATGCGGATCTATCTCAGAGAATAGAGTTAGATCAGTCGTCAAGGGACTCTCTCTTGTGGTGGATTTCTCAGGAACATCTGTCTCAGGGCACATGCTTTCGGAGACCTTCCTGGGTGATCGTGACCACGGACGTCAGCCTGCTGGGCTTGGGAGCAGTCTGAAACTCTGTTAAAAGCTCAGGGCCTTTGGACTTGGGAGGAGTCTGCTCTTCCCATTAACATCTTGGAGTTGACGGTGATTTACAATGCTCTATTGGCTTGACCTCAGTTGTCCTCAGCCCAGTTTATCAGGTTCCAGTCAGACAACATAACATCTGTGGTTTACATCAATCACCAGGGAGAAACTTGGAGTTCTTTAGCCATGAAGGAGGTTACTCGGGTTCTTCAGTGGGCAGAGACCCACAATTGCTGTCTATCTGCCATCCACATTCCAGGAGTAGACAACTGAGAAGCAGATTTTCTGAGCAGACAGATTTTTCATCCCGGGGAGTGGGAACTCCATCCGGAATTGTTTTCCAGCTTAGTCCTCAAATGGGGGGCGCCGGAGTTAGATCTGATGGCGTCCCATCAGAACGCCAAGCTTCCAAGGTACGGTTCAAGGTGTTCAAGAGATCCACAGGCCATTCTGATAGATGCTTTGACAGTTCCTTGGGTTTTCAGGTTGGCATACCTGTTTCCTCCATTTGCTCTCCTTACACGGGTCATTGCTCATATCAAACAGGAGAGGGCGTCAGTGATTCTAATAGCCCCTGCGTGGCCTCACAGGATCTGGTTTGTAGACCTAGTTTAGATGTCATCTCTCCCACCTTGGAGACTACCTCTGAGGAAGGACCTCCTGATTCAGGGTCTCTTCCTTCATCCAAATCTCATTTCTCTGAAGATGACTGCTTGGAGATTGAACGCTTAATTCTGTCTAAGCATAGTTTTTCTGAGTTGGTCATTGAGACTATGATTCAGGCTCGTAAGCCTGTTACTAGAAAGATTTACCATAAGATATAGCGTAAATATCTTTATTGGAGCAAAGGGATACTCTTGGAGTAGAATTAGAATTCCTAGAATATTATCTTTTTCTTCAGGAAGGCCTGGAGAAGGGATTGTCAGTCAGTACCCTGAAGGGTCAGATTTCTGCTTTATCAGTTTTACTACATAAACGTTTGGCGGATGTGCCAGATGTGCAATCTTTTTGTCAGGCCTTTGTCAAAATCAGGCCTGTTTTTAAGTCTGTTACTCCTCCTTGGAGCCTTAACCTTGTTCTTAAAATGTTACAGCTGGCTCCGTTTGAGCCGTTGCATTCCATAGACATTAAGTTGTTATCTTGGAAGGTTATGTTTCTTGTTGCTATCTCTTCTGCTCGAAGAGTCTCGGAACTCTCAGCTCTGCACTGTGATTTCCCTTATGTTATCTTTCATGCCGATAAGGCGGTTCTTTGTACTAAGTGAGGTTTCCTTCCTAAGGTTGTTTCTAATAGAAATATCAATCAGGAGATTGTTGTTCCCTCTCTGTGAACTAATACTTCTGCCAAAGAACGTTTGTTACACAATTTGGATGTTGTACATGCTCTTAAATTCTACTTACAGGCGACTAAGGATTTTCGCCAGTCCTCTCCTCTCTTTGTCTGTTTCTCTGGGAAACGTAAAGGTCAGAAAGTTACTACTACTACTCTTTCTTTTTGTTTACAAACTATAATTCGTTTGGCTTATGAGACTGCTGGACAGCAGCCTCCTGAGAGAATTACGACTCATTCCACAAGAGCTTTTTCCTCTTCTTGAGCTTTAAAAAATTAAGCTTCTTTGAAACAAATTTGCAAGGCTGCAACTTGGTCTTCTCTACATACATTTTCCAAATTTGATACTTTTGCCTCGACTGGGGCTTCTTTTTGGAGAAAGGTTCTTCAAGCGATGGTGCCTTCTGTTTAGGACTGCCTGTCTTGTCCCTCCCTATTTATCCGTGTCCTCTAGCTTGGGTATTGGTTCCCAACAGTAATTACTCAAGCCGTGGACTCACCATATCTTAGGAAAGAAAAACTAAATTTATGCTTACCTGATAAATGTATTTCTCTCCTGATATGGTGAGTCCACGGCCCCACCCTTTATTTTAAGACAGTTGTTCTATTGACTATAACCTCAGGCACCTCTACACCTTGTGTTACTCTTTTTTTCTCCATTTCACTTCGGTCAAATGACTGGGGGTTGTGGGTAAGGGAGTGATACTAAGCAGTTTAACTGTGGTGCTCTTTGCCTCCTCCTGCTTGCCAGGAGTGATATACCCAACAGTAATTACTCAAGCCGTGGACTCACCATGTCGGGAAAGAAATACATTTATCAGGTAACGCATACATTTTGTTTTTTTTTTAAACAAGTATTAATAAAAAAAAAAGTCTGGATTTTGGACTTCTGGATTTGGGGATTTTTAACTGTAATGGAAATTATTATTATTGACACAATAGAGAAATATTCACAAAATAAAGAGAAAACATTTTGGACTAAATTACAAGTGGAGCGCTAATTTATAGTGCTCCTGCAAACAGGCAAATTTTGCCCGTTTGCAGGCATACAATAAATAACCAGCCATTACAAGATCTCTGATTAATTTTATAAATGTGCCCCAAATGCCCCCAAAATATAGTTGTGTGTTTTTTATTAAAAAAATAAAAATTGTAGCATTTTTATTTTTTAATAAAATAACTGCACTAGACAGTTTTTGGAAGCTAAAGTTGGCGGGAGTGGGGTGTTAGAAAAAAATGGCACTGAAAAGTGCCTTTACATTGCGGTCTATGGAGATTGTGTTTTCACTGTAAATATATATGTATATGCTTATATACATATATATATTTATAATTTTATGCCATCGCTTTGCGACTTACCCCCTTCGCTGCGCTAGTTCTTATGCCATGTCTCACTGCTTAAGAACGAAGCTCCCATTGGAGCCTATGGAAGCGCACTCTCATGACAGCAATGCTTCCCAGCAACGCAAACGCTCTCAATACCAGTGCACATTAGCGTGTGCTGGTATTACTCAATGGAGCGCGAATATTGCCTTTGCAATTAGCTCTCCACTTGTAATCTGGCCCTTTGTCAGTTATATGCCCATTTGAGTCCTCAGATATGGTGCATGCCTCCTGCAGCCCCCTTTATGAAAGCTGTATATGTGCATGAGCCCCCAGACCAGATACATGCAGGCAGCAATTTGCCCTAGTGAGACCTGAGAATAGATACTACCTTTTACCAGATTTCGGCCCAAATAAGACTGCAACCCTTTAGTAAAAGCAAAAATAAATAGAAACAAAATATAACATAGTCTTGGCAGCAGATCCCCCCCCCCGTTGTCTTGGGTCTTGATGTGCTTGCACCTGCTGTATAACCTATTGTTCAATCTTTGCTTTAGTTTTCTTTATGCTTGTGATACCCCAGGGACTCCATTAGTGTAATATAATTATATAAAATGAAAAAAGCAAACAAAGAAGTGTGTAGGCAACATTTCCTATTGTGTTATTATGACCTGCCGTTTAAATAGGGCGTGCGTATGTTTGCAATTTATTTACTGCTCTTTAATTAAAATACACTTTGGCAGGGTCTAAGCTGAACGAAAATTCCACTAAGCATATGTTTCCACTACTAAACACGTGTACAAGCACAACGTTACACATGTGAAGAGAATACTTATCAATATGTATTTGCTTATTTACAAATTGAAGCGGAAAAGGACTTTGATTTCGACTATTTTACAAATTAAAAATTTGTGATGAAAGCTTCAAAATTGAACATTCAATTCAATATTGTTTTTCTTTGACTAACTGTTGGAATTTTTCTTGTTTTTAAGAAAGAAAGAAAGAAAATTTAGTTTGAAGCACATTTTAATTTTGGTATATGTTGAAGGGACGTGAAAGAATAGCACAAAAATGCATCCACTGTACAAGTTTAACTATGTTTAGGCCTCATTAACTACAATGGAATTATCACAACAACTAAGATCACTGAGAAATCTGCAGTATGTAAAATACCTGTCAATAAATAATTAAATATACAAAAGTGGTAGCAGAGTTAAAAAAATATATATATATAATTTATATATGAGAAACATCATTAAATAATAAGTGATCTTTAAAGGGACACGCAAGTCAAAATTAAACTTTCATGATTCAGATAGAGCATGACATTTTAAATAACTTTCCCATTTACTTGTGCACAGTCTTATATATACACTTTTTGAGTCACCAGCTCCTACTGAGCATGTGCAAGACTTCATAGAATATACCTATATTCATTTGTAACTGGCTGATGGTTGTCACATGATACAGGGAAGTGGAAATAGCCATAACTTTGAAATTTGTCAGAAAACAGTTTCCTGTAGTTTCAGTGTATTATACAGTAATATCCTTGAAATGTTTAAGCTTTTTGTTTGATTTTATTTTTATGATGGAAATTTGTACTAGCTCATATTATTTGATAGTTGAGACTCGGGCAAAGGCAAGCAACTACAATAAAAGGTTCTTTAAAAAAATGAATATATAAAATAAAAATATAATGTAAAGTAAATAAAAAATTTACTATAAAATCCTATAAATATAAAAAAGCTAGAACGACAGTAGAATAAACTTACACTTCCTAACAGTACCTTTCCTTACTCATCTCTTTATCCATCTCAAAATATACCAGAGCGCTAGCTAGGATGTAAATTAAGACTCCAATCAAAGTTTCACCGGGTCACCCTGACAGTTTTAGCTATTTAACCTGCTACTTATTTAGCTCACATTTATGGAGTATATGTTACGTATATAAATGATATATCCCACTATTAGTCTAACAATTATTTTTCTTTTGCATACTGAAATGATACGTTACATGTGTCATTTTTTAAACCCCAAGAACAGTGTTAATGCACTATGAGGTTATGCGTATCCTTATTTGTATGTTCACAGACCTGAAATAAAGGAATTGTAGAGTAAGAGACATAGTGTCTCCTGCTGAAGTAGCAATTACAGTGCAAGGTTAAAGAGCACTTAAAGGGATATTGAGCTTAATAAAATAGCTGCATTTAAACATGTAAAGTAAAAGTCTGAAAACGTTAAAGGGACAGACTACTTGAAAATGTTTATTGCCCATTCATCAGTTTTGCATAGCCAACACTGTTATATTAATTCACTTTTTACCTCTGTGATTGCCTTGTATCTAAGCCTCTGCAGATTGTCCCCTTATCTCAGTTCTTTGGACAGACCTGCATTTTAGCCAATCAGTACTGACTCATAAATAACTCCACGGGAGTGAGCACGTTATCTATATGGCACACATGAACTAATTCTGTCTAGCTGTGACAAGCTAATAAAATGCACTGAGATAAGAGGCGGCCTTCAAGGGCTTAGAAATTTGCACATGAGCCTACCTAGGTTTAGTTTTCAACAAAGAATACAAAGAGAATGAATCAAATTTGCCCTATCTGAATCATGAAAATAACTTGTCCCTTCAAGTAAAAAATTGTTTAAAATTAAATTAATACAGCATTATGAGTTGTGCACCACATACTGATGTTCATTCGTTGATGAGGGCTAATCCCACAGCCCTATTGGTGGAGAGAGATACACCTCTTCAAATGCTACCTAAGTATAATTTTTTTTTTTAAAAAGGAAACCGAGAAAATAAAGTAAATTTGACAATAGTAGTAAATTACAAAGTTTCTTAAAGTTGCATGTTCTATGTGAATTATGAAGGTATTTAACCTCATCTGTAATTAAAATTAGAAAATATCAATGTCTTAAAAAGCATATGCTTTAATATCTGGTCTGTATGGTGTACTACAAATTTCAAAGAAATCAATTATATTTTGCATTTATTTCTTTATTTTTAGGTTATGGAGCACTTGGGATCTCAAACCAGTTCGTGAAATTACATTCCCAAAGTCTAATAAACCTATTGTGAGGTAATCCTTTTTCTTACGTTGCTACATTAGGAACTTTCATTATGTTTCATAGGATAAATATTTGTGACTTCATTAGCACTTTGTATCCTTCATTAATTTAACCCCTTAATGACCACAGCACTTTTCCATTTTCTGTCCGTTTGGGACCAATGCTATTTTTACATTTTTGCTGTGTTTGTGTTTAGCTGTAATTTTCCGCTTACTCGTTTACTGTACCTACACATATTATATACCGTTTGTCTCGGCATTAAATGGACTTTCTAAAGATACCATTATTTTCATCATATCTTATAATTTACTATAAAAAAAAAATATATAAAATATGAGGAAAAATGGAAAAAACACACTTTTTCTAACTTTGATCCCCAAAATCTGTTGCACATCTAAAATCACCAAAAAAACACCCAGGCTAAATAGTTTCTAAATTTTGTCCTGAGTTTAGAAATACCCAATGTTTACATGTTCTTTGGGGGGTTTTTTTTGCAAGTTATAGGGCAATAAATACAAGTAGCACTTTGCTATTTCCAAACCACTTTTTTTCAAAATTAGCGCTAGTTACATTGGGACACTGATTTCTTTCAGGAATCCATGAATATCCTTTGGCATGTATATATTGTTTTTTAGAAGACATCACAATGTATTGATCTAGGCCCATTTTGGTATATTTCATGCCACCATTTCACCGCCAAATTGCGATCAAATAAAAAAAAATCTTTAACTTTTTCACAAACTTTAGGTTTCTCACTGAAATTATTTACAAACAACTTGTGCAATTATGGCATACATGGTTGTAAATGCTTCTCTGGGATCCCCTTTGTTCAGAAATAGCAGACATATATGGCTTTGGCATTGCTTTTTGGTAATTAGAAGGCCACTAAATGCCACTGCGCACCACACATGTATTATGCCCAGCAGTGAAGGGGTTAATTAGGGAGCATATAGGGAGCTTCTAGGGTTAATTTTAGCTTTAGTGTAGTAGACAACCCCAAGCATTGATCTAGGCCCATCTTGGTATATTTCATGCCACCATTTCACCACCAAATGCGATCAAATAAAAAAAAAAAAGTAAAATTTTTCACAATTTTAGGTCTCTCACTGAAATTATTTACAAACAGCTTGTGCAATTATGGCACAAATGGTTGTAAATGCTTCTCTGTGATCCCCTTTGTTCAGAAATAGCAGACATATATGGCTTTGGCGTTGCTTTTTGGTAATTAGAAGGCCGCTAAATGCCGCTGCGCATCACACGTGTATTATGCCCAGCAGTGCAGAGATCAGCCTCTCACCTGACACATCCCACCCCACCCCCTCCCCTGATCCCTCCCAAACAGCTCTCTTCCCCCACCCCACAATTGTAATTTTTTTTAGCATATTTACATATGCTGCTGTGTAGGATCCCCCTTAGCCCCCAACCTCCCTGATCCTCCCCCTCTATCTTATTGGGAGCCATCTTGGGTACTGGCAGCTGTCTGCCAGTACCCAGTTTACACAAAAATAGATTTTTTTAAAAATTTTTGGGGGGGGGGTTTCTGTGGTGTAGCTTCCCCCAACCCCTCCCAGATCCCTTAGGTATTTTATCAACCCATTCCCTCCCTCTTTCTCCCACTTATTAATATAAACATTTTCTGTAGTGTAGCGGTTCCCACCCGCTCGCTCCCCGTGCGCCCAACCGCCCACCGCCTCCCGGGCCCCTGGCAACCCCGCCCCCGATACTGCCCCCTCTTGCAGCAGGAACCCATCGATGGCCGCCCACCCGCCTCCAACATCGGCTCCCACACACCAACGATTGCGGCCATCGATGTCCGGTGCAGAGAGGGCCACAGAGTGGCTCTCTCTGCATCGGATGAGTGAAAAATTTTATTGCAGGATGCCTCTATCGAGGCATCACTGCAATAACCGGAAAGTGGATGGAAGCGGACAGGATTGCTTCCACTGCTTTCCAAGACCGACGCCATACGTCCTCGGTCGTTAAGTGTATTTTTTTTTAGGTCGTACAGCGTACGCCATCGGTCCTTAAGGGGTTAAACTTCAGTTCACAGTTTTAGTCTGTTTTTTTTTTTTTTACAAACAGATTATTTAGATACTATGGGGTCAATTTATCAAGCTCCATAACTTTTCTGCCTGATCTGAGGGCAAATCTGCAAGGGACGGTATTGCCCCAGCAGTTCACAATAACTGCTGGTGCAATGATAAATGCTGACTGCGTATGCTGTCGGCATCTATCGATGTGCAGCGGACATAATACACTACATCGTATCATGTCCGCTCGCACATTAGTAAATTGACCCCTATCTCTGGAAGTTTGTTTTGTTTTTTAACAGTTGTTCTAAAAAGGCTAAACATTATTATCATCAAAGCCTTTTAAACATGTAGTATATTGTACCTCAAACTGTTGTATTACCATATGAGGTGGATGAGCTTCTTCTGAATACTGGTGGGTGAAAAAATTCCCAAAAGCCCGGGGGTGTGGGAACAAATACCTGTCCTCTTCCTGCTTGTGACAGTTTATTTCTTTCATGTAATTAGCAAGATTCCATGAGCTAGTGACGTATGGGATATACATTCCTACCAGGAGGGGCAAAGTTTCCCAAACCTCAAAATGCCTATAAATACACCCCTCACCACACCCACAAATCAGTTTTACAAACTTTGCCTCCTATGGAGGTGGTGAAGTAAGTTTGTGCTAGATTCTACGTTGATATGCGCTCCGCAGCAGGTTGGAGCCCGGTTTTCCTCTCAGCGTGCAGTGAATGTCAGAGGGATGTGAGGAGAGTATTGCCTATTTGAATTCAATGATCTCCTTCTACGGGGTCTATTTCATAGGTTCTCTGTTATCGGTCGTAGAGATTCATCTCTTACCTCCCTTTTCAGATCGACGATATACTCTTATATATATACCATTACCTCTGCTGATTTTCGTTTCAGTACTGGTTTGGCTTTCTACAAACATGTAGATGAGTGTCCTGGGGTAAGTAAGTCTTATTTTCTGTGACACTCTAAGCTATGGTTGGGCACTTTTTTATAAAGTTCTAAATATATGTATTCAAACATTTATTTGCCTTGACTCAGGATGTTCAACATTCCTTATTTCAGACAGTCAGTTTCATATTTGGGATAATGCATATGAATCAATCAATTTTTTCTTACCTTAAAATTTGACTTTTTCCCTGTGGGCTGTTAGGCTCGCGGGGGCTGAAAATGCTTCATTTTATTGCGTCATTCTTGGCGCGGACTATTTTGGCGCAAAATTTTTTTTCTGTATCCGGCATCATACGTGTCGCCGGAAGTTGCGTCATTTTTGACGTTCTTTTGCGCCAAAAGTGTCGGCGTTCCGGATGTGGCGTCATTTTTGGCGCCAAAAGCATTTAGGCGCCAAATAACGTGGGCGTCTTTTTTGGCGCTAAAAAAATATGGGCGTCACTATTGTCTCAACATTATTTAAGTCTCATTATTTATTGCTTCTGGTTGCTAGAAGCTTGTTCACTGGCATTTTTTCCCATTCCTGAAACTGTCATTTAAGGAATTTGATCAATTTTGCTTTATATGTTGTTTTTTCTATTACATATTGCAAGATGTCCCACGTTGAAACTGAGTCAGAAGATACTTCTGGAAAATCGCTGCCTGGTGCTGGAGCTACCAAAGCTAAGTGTATCTGCTGTAAACTTATGGTATCTGTTCCTCCAGCTGTTGTTTGTACTGTTTGTCATGACAAACTTGTTAATGCAGATAATATTTCCTTTAGTACTGTTACGTTACCTGTTGCTGTTCCGTCAACATCTAATACTCAGAGTGTTCCTGATAATATAAGAGATTTTGTTTCTAAATCCATTAAGAAGGCTATGTCTGTTATTCCTCCTTCTAGTAAACGTAAAAAGTCTTTTAAAACTTCTCATTTTTCAGATGAATTTTTAAATGAACATCATCATTCTGATACTGATATTGGTTCTTCTGGTTCAGAGGATTCTGTCTCAGAGGTTGATGCTGATAAATCTTCATATTTATTTAAAATGGAATTTATTCGTTCTTTACTTAAAGAAGTCCTTATTGCATTAGAAATTGAGGATTCCAGTCCTCTTGATACTAAATCTAAACATTTAGATAAGGTTTTTAAATCTCCTGTAGTTATTCCAGAAGTGTTTCCTGTCCCTGGTGCTATTTCTGAAGTAATTTCCAGGGAATGGAATAATTTGGGTAATTCATTTACTCCTTCTAAACGTTTTAAGCAATTATATCCTGTGCCATCTGACAGATTAGAATTTTGGGACAAAATCCCTAAGGTTGATGGGGCTGTCTCTACTCTTGCTAAGCGTACTACTATTCCTACGGCAGATGGTACTTCCTTTAAGGATCCTTTAGATAGGAAAATTGAATCCTTTCTAAGAAAAGCTTACTTGTGTTCAGGTAATCTTCTTAGACCTGCTATATCTTTAGCGGATGTTGCTGCAGCTTCAACTTTTTGGTTAGAAGCTTTAGCGCAACAAGTAACAGATCATAATTCTCATAACATTATTATTCTTCTACAACATGCTAATAATTTTATTTGTGATGCCATCTTTGATATCATTAGAGTTGATGTCAGGTATATGTCTCTAGCTATTTTAGCTAGAAGAGCTTTATGGCTTAAAACTTGGAATGCTGATATGTCTTCTAAGTCTACTCTGCTTTCCCTTTCTTTCCAGGGTAATAAATTATTTGGTTCTCAGTTGGATTCTATTATCTCAACTGTTACTGGAGGGAAAGGAACTTTTTTACCACAGGATAAAAAATCTAAAGGTAAATTTAGGTCTAATAATCATTTTCGTTCCTTTCGTCACAACAAGGAACAAAAGCCTGATCCTTCATCCTCAGGAGCGGTATCAGTTTGGAAACCATCTCCAGTTTGGAATAAATCCAAGCCTTTTAGAAAACCAAAGCCAGCTCCTAAGTCCACATGAAGGTGCGGCCCTCATTCCAGCTCAGCTGGTAGGGGGCAGATTACGTTTTTTCAAAGAAATTTGGATCAATTCCGTTCACAATCTCTGTATTCAGAACATTGTTTCAGAAGGGTACAGAATTGGCTTCAAGATAAGGCCTCCTGCAAAGAGATTTTTTCTTTCCCGTGTCCCAGTAAACCCAGCAAAGGCTCAAGCATTTCTGAAATGTGTTTAAGATCTAGAGTTGGCTGGAGTAATTATGCCAGTTCCAGTTCTGGAACAGGTGCTGGGGTTTTATTCAAATCTCTTCATTGTACCAAAGAAGGAGAATTCCTTCAGACCAGTTCTGGATCTAAAAATATTGAATCGTTATGTAAGGATACCAACATTCAAGATGGTAACTGTAAGGACTATCCTGCCTTTTGTTCAGCAAGGGCATTATATGTCTACAATAGATTTACAGGATGCATATCTGCATATTCCGATTCATCCAGATCACTTTCAGTTTCTGAGATTCTCTTTCCTAGACAAGCATTACCAGTTTGTGGCTCTACCGTTTGGCCTAGCAACAGCTCCAAGAATTTTTACAAAGGTTCTCGGTGCCCTTCTGTCTGTAATCAGAGAACAGGGTATTGTGGTATTTCCTTATTTGGACGATATCTTGGTACTTGCTCAGTCTTCACATTTAGCAGAATCTCATACGAATCGACTTGTGTTGTTTCTTCAAGATCATGGTTGGAGGATCAATTTACCAAAAAGTTAATTGATTCCTCAGACAAGGGTAACCTTTTTAGGTTTCCAGATAGATTCCGTGTCCATGACTCTGTCTTTGACAGACAAGAGACGTCTAAAATTGATATCAGCTTGTCAAAACCTTCAGTCACAATCATTCCCTTCGGTAGCTTTATGCATGGAAATTCTAGGTTTTATGACTGCAGCATCGGACACGATCCCCTTTGCTCGTTTTCACATGCGACCTCTTCAGCTCTGTATGCTGAACCAGTGGTGCAGGGATTACACAAAGATATCTCAATTAATATCTTTAAAACCGATTGTACGACACTCTCTGACGTGGTGGACAGATCACCATCGTTTAGTTCAGGGGGCTTCTTTTGTTCTTCCGACCTGGACTGTAATTTCAACAGATAAGGTTAGTTAAAATTTTTTTTTTTTTTTTAACACTTTATTTAACATATATACAAAGACAGACAATTTACTTAAATCGGATCACTGTATAGAAACAAACAATCATCAATTGTTTCTATATATTGTCATTCCAAGTGACCCAACTGTAACATAATAAAACCAAACCTAAACCGAAAGGTAAAGGTAAAATATAAGGGCTACGTGCTCTAGAGAGTACTATAGTGGTGAAGTTAGTATTGAGTAGGTTTCAAGTTTAAGTCATACAGTGCTCACACAGGCTATGCGCTCAAAGGCGTCCTCCTACCTGAGTACTGCTGAGATTTAACTCAGTCAGCCGATTTCTAGCTGATCCCTATCAATCAATATCTCAACATTCATACAGTCTCAGTGTATCTGTCGGGATTTAAATAAAACTAAAGTTGCTTAGTTTTTAGAGTATATATATATATGTATTAGCGATTTCAGTTCTAAGTGCTTATCATCACTACTTGAACCAGTTCTGAAAAATATATAGGCACCATAAGCCCTTTTATCAAATCAGATTATTACCCTTAGATCGCTATATATATATATTTATGAAAGTAAACGCTATTAGAGCGGCAACAATAGTAGCCAAACAGATTTTTCGTAACTTAGTTTCTAACACCACGCTAGAGTTCCAGAGCACGCCCACCGACGCGTTTCGTCACTTGTACGTGACTTCGTCAGGGCATAGGGCCCGCCCAGCCTCAAGTGCCGTCTTTTATCCTCCATAGTTGCCATGGTAACGGCTTGTGTATTGCGGAAGTGTCCACCGCAATATCTACGGCTAATAAGTGTTGCTCTCCGATATTACTGTTAGGTAATGTGTGATATGTCCGGTGTAGGCAAATTTCATGTCATTAATCTCAGATTGTTATACGGAGCATTTATGCAGTAATAGGAAGCTGTCCTCCGACTGACTGAATGATTTTTACAGACACATATGCAATTACATAAGTATTGTTTGTTTTTCACAGTAGTGAGTGCGATCTGTCTCTGAAAATATTTTTATGAAAATATTACAGCAGTTTATGCTAAACAATGTGTTATTTAACATAAGGTCGAAGGGTTAGATGTTTATTGAGCATGAGTCTATATGTATAGTCGTTCTAAATAGCTTATATTTCTCTAGTGTCAAACTGACAATTCAGTATGTATCTATTGAGTATACAAGAATGTAAAAGAATGTATGTCTATATGACTTAATTAGCTTTATAGATGATTTTATCATAGCACATTTTTGTAAAGTTTACACATCCATCCTATGCTTATCTAGATAAAGGAGCCAAATCCCAATTCTGTTGCTCCCTAAGGGGATATGCGTGTAATTTTCAACTATATATATAGTCATCTTTAATAGCTACGTCCCATACTTCTTGCTTTATTACCGATCTATAGACTTAGGTATAGATCTTTAATTCGATCTTAAATTAGAGTATGATCTCTAGAGAAAGCTCTTATAAGAGATTGCCTCATTTAAACCCTTTGGTGATGCAGATTTTAGTTCATGTATCCATCTGCATTCTTTTTGAAGCAGAAGTTTGTTAATGTCACCCCTTCTGCCCTTAAGCTTTAGTTGTTCTATGGCAAAGAAATGTATCTGATATTTCTCTTGTGGATGAACTGTGTTCATATGCTTAGCTACTGGTACATTTCTGTCCCATTTTATGTCCCCTATATGTTCAAGGACTCTTGTTCTTAGTTCCCTTGAGGTTTCACCTACATAGATTAGGGGACATTTGCACATGGCTACGTATACCACTCTCTTGGTTCTACAGTTCATGAATTCCTTTATAGGGTAATTTTTCCCTGTTTTTGGATGAACAAATTGTTTCATTGGGGACATATTTTTACACGCTTGGCAGCGGCCGCATTTAAAGAACCCTTTAGTTTCTTGAAGCCATGTTTTCTGAGGATTTTGTACAAAGTGACTCCTAGTCAAGGTGTCTTTCAAATTTTGTGATCTCCTATTAGTTATCTTTGGTCTATCTGCGATAACTTCAGACAATTCAGGGTCCTCCTGTAAGACGTGCCAATGTTTTTGAAATATGTGTTGGATACTGCTGTGTTTTTCATCGAATGTGCCTATAATTCTAATTTGCTGACTGTCTTTATTTCTGTCAGTGTCAATTTTTTCCTGTAATAGGGGTGCTCTCTCTAGTGCCTTAGCTCTTTGGTAAGCTTTTTTGAGGCATCTATTAGGGTAACCCCTTTCTTTGAACCTTTTTCTTAGCTCTTGAGCTTCCAATTCAAAATCTTCTAATGAACTGCAATTGCGCCTAGCCCTCAGATATTGGCCATATGGGATGCCCATCCTTTGGCTTTTAGGATGGTAACTTTTCCAGTTTAGGAGATTATTAGTAGCTGTCTCTTTCCTAAATAATTTTGTACTTAGGGATCCATCGCACTCTTTTCGAAATGTACCAGTAGCTAAGCATATGAACACAGTTCATCCACAAGAGAAATATCAGATACATTTCTTTGCCATAGAACAACTAAAGCTTAAGGGCAGAAGGGGTGACATTAACAAACTTCTGCTTCAAAAAGAATGCAGATGGATACATGAACTAAAATCTGCATCACCAAAGGGTTTAAATGAGGCAATCTCTTATAAGAGCTTTCTCTAGAGATCATACTCTAATTTAAGATCGAATTAAAGATCTATACCTAAGTCTATAGATCGGTAATAAAGCAAGAAGTATGGGATGTAGCTATTAAAGATGACTATATATATAGTTGAAAATTACACGCATATCCCCTTAGGGAGCAACAGAATTGGGATTTGGCTCCTTTATCTAGATAAGCATAGGATGGATGTGTAAACTTTACAAAAATGTGCTATGATAAAATCATCTATAAAGCTAATTAAGTCATATAGACATACATTCTTTTACATTCTTGTATACTCAATAGATACATACTGAATTGTCAGTTTGACACTAGAGAAATATAAGCTATTTAGAACGACTATACATATAGACTCATGCTCAATAAACATCTAACCCTTCGACCTTATGTTAAATAACACATTGTTTAGCATAAACTGCTGTAATATTTTCATAAAAATATTTTCAGAGACAGATCGCACTCACTACTGTGAAAAACAAACAATACTTATGTAATTGCATATGTGTCTGTAAAAATCATTCAGTCAGTCGGAGGACAGCTTCCTATTACTGCATAAATGCTCCGTATAACAATCTGAGATTAATGACATGAAATTTGCCTACACCGGACATATCACACATTACCTAACAGTAATATCGGAGAGCAACACTTATTAGCCGTAGATATTGCGGTGGACACTTCCGCAATACACAAGCCGTTACCATGGCAACTATGGAGGATAAAAGACGGCACTTGAGGCTGGGCGGGCCCTATGCCCTGACGAAGTCACGTACAAGTGACGAAACGCGTCGGTGGGCGTGCTCTGGAACTCTAGCGTGGTGTTAGAAACTAAGTTACGAAAAATCTGTTTGGCTACTATTGTTGCCGCTCTAATAGCGTTTACTTTCATATATATATATAGCAATCTAAGGGTAATAATCTGATTTGATAAAAGGGCTTATGGTGCCTATATATTTTTCAGAACTGGTTCAAGTAGTGATGATAAGCACTTAGAACTGAAATCGCTAATACATATATATATACTCTAAAAACTAAGCAACTTTAGTTTTATTTAAATCCCGACAGATACACTGAGACTGTATGAATGTTGAGATATTGATTGATAGGGATCAGCTAGAAATCGGCTGACTGAGTTAAATCTCAGCAGTACGCAGGTAGGAGGACGCCTTTGAGCGCATAGCCTGTGTGAGCACTGTATGACTTAAACTTGAAACCTACTCAATACTAACTTCACCACTATAGTACTCTCTAGAGCACGTAGCCCTTATATTTTACCTTTACCTTTCGGTTTAGGTTTGGTTTTATTATGTTACAGTTGGGTCACTTGGAATGACAATATATAGAAACAATTGATGATTGTTTGTTTCTATACAGTGATCCGATTTAAGTAAATTGTCTGTCTTTGTATATATGTTAAATAAAGTGTTAAAATTTTTTAACTAACCTTATCTAATTTAATAGTGCCCAATTCAGCACTTAGCTTAAATGCTACAAATCCTTGAATTCCTTCCCTAACCAACCTAATTTCAACAGATGCAAGTCTGACAGGTTGGGGAGCTGTTTGGGGGTCTCTGACAGCACAAGGGGTTTGGGAATCTCAGGAGGTGAGATTACTGATCAATATTTTGGAACTCCGTGCAATTTTCAGAGCTCTTCAGTCATGGCCTCTTCTAAAGAGAGAATCGTTCATTTGTTTTCAGACAGACAATGTCACAACTGTGGCATACATCAATCATCAAGGAGGGACTCACAGTCCTCTGGCTATGAAAGAAGTATCTCGAATTCTGGTATGGGCGGAATCCAGCTCCTGTCTAGTTTCTGCGGTTCATATCCCAGGTATAGACAATTGGGAAGCGGATTATCTCAGTCGCCAAACGTTACATCCGGGCGAATGGTCTCTTCACCCAGAGGTATTTCTTCAGATTGTTCAAATGTGGGGACTTCCAGAAATAGATCTGATGGCCTCTCATCTAAACAAGAAACTTCCCAGGTATCTGTCCAGATCCAGGGATCCTCAAGCGGAAGCAGTGGATGCATTGTCACTTCCTTGGAAGTATCATCCTGCCTATATCTTTCCGCCTCTAGTTCTTCTTCCAAGAGTAATCTCCAAGATTCTGAAGGAATGCTCATTTGTTCTGCTGGTAGTTCCAGCATGGCCTCACAGGTTTTGGTATGCGGATCTTGTCCGGATGGCCTCTTGCCAACCGTGGACTCTTCTGTTAAGACCAGACCTTTTGTCGCAAGGTCCTTTTTTCCATCAGGATCTCAAATCCTTACATTTAAAGGTATGGAGATTGAACGCTTGATTCTTAGTCAAAGAGGTTTCTCTGACTCTGTGATTAATACTATGTTACAGGCTCGTAAATCTGTGTCTAGGGAAATATATTATAGAGTCTGGTAGACTTATATTTCTTGGTGTCGTTCTCATCATTTTTTCTGGCATTCTTTTAGAATTCCGAGAATTTTACAGTTTCTTCAGGATGGTTTGGATAAAGGTTTGTCTGCAAGTTCCTTGAAAGGACAAATCTCTGCTCTTTCTGTTCTTTTTCAAAGAAAGATTGATAATCTTCCTGATATTCATTGTTTTGTACAAGCTTTGGTTCGTATAAAACCTGTCATTAAGTCAATTTCTCCTCCTTGGAGTTTGAATTTGGTTCTGGGGGCTCTTCAAGCTCCTCCGTTTGAACCTATGCATTCATTGGACATTAAATTACTTTCTTGGAAAGTTTTGTTCCTTTTGGCCATCTCTTCTGCCAGAAGAGTTTCTGAATTATCTGCTCTTTCTTGTGAGTCTCCTTTTCTGATTTTTCACCAGGATAAGGCGGTGTTGCGAACTTCTTTTAAATTTTTACCTAAGGTTGTGAATTCTAACAACATTAGTAGAGAAATTGTGGTTCCTTCATTATGTCCTAATCCTAAGAATTCTAAGGAGAAATCACTACATTCTTTGGATGTAGTTAGAGCTTTGAAATATTATGTTGAAGCTACTAAGAATTTCCGAAAGACTTCTAGTCTATTTGTTATCTTTTCCGGTTCTAGGAAAGGTCAGAAGGCCTCTGCCATTTCTTTGGCATCTTGGTTAAAATCTTTAATTCATCATGCTTATGTCGAGTCGGGTAAAACTCCGCCTCAGAGGATTACAGCTCATTCTACTAGGTCAGTTTCTACTTCCTGGGCGTTTAGGAATGAAGCTTCGGTTGATCAGATTTGCAAAATAGCAACTTGGTCTTCTTTGCATACTTTTACTAAATTCTACCATTTTGATGTGTTTTCTTCTTCTGAAGCTGTTTTTGGTAGAAAAGTACTTCAGGCAGCTGTTTCAGTTTGAATCTTCTGCTTATAATTTCAGTTTTTTTCATTATAAAATTTAAACTTTATTTTGGGTGTGGATTATTTTTCAGCGGAATTGGCTGTCTTTATTTTATCCCTCCCTCTCTAGTGACTCTTGGGTGGAAAGATCCACATCTTGGGTAGTCATTATCCCATACGTCACTAGCTCATGGACTCTTGCTAATTACATGAAAGAAAACATAATTTATGTAAGAACTTACCTGATAAATTAATTTCTTTCATATTAGCAAGAGTCCATGAGGCCCACCCTTTTTTGTGGTGGTTATGATTTTTTTGTATAAAGCACAAATTATTCCAATTCCTTATTTTTTATGCTTTCGCACTTTTTTCTTATCACCCCACTTCTTGGCTATTCGTTAAACTGATTTGTGGGTGTGGTGAGGGGTGTATTTATAGGCATTTGAGGTTTGGGAAACTTTGCCCCTCCTGGTAGGAATGTATATCCCATACGTCACTAGCTCATGGACTCTTGTTAATATGAAAGAAATGAATTTATCAGGTAAGTTCTTACATAAATTATGTTTTTCTAGCGGGAGCTCTTCTCCAACAGAAGTGTTTAGCAGAAAAAGGAACAATGTTCAGCCATTCTCAGTACAGCATGCTCCCTATTTCAAGGGTCCAGGCACCCTGTATACTTGAGGATTGTTCCTCAGCTATACCTGTTAATTTATACAATCGGATTCTTCTAAGGTATTATCTGCAGGTAACTCTCATCTATACAAAGAGATTCTGCTGGAGAGTGCAGGATCGTATGGTGGTCTCTAACTTGCTGGTTTTCTGTTTTATCTAAAGTATAAGTTGAGATTCAGATTATATTTTCATTCATTTATTTATTTATTTAATGGGTCTAAATGGTCTGTATGTGTCCCTTTGTTGTTTTCCTGTAGTATCCTGGGCTTGTTCTTCCCTCAACATTTGTTGCTGTCCCTATAATTTGTTAATACAGTTTATAGATAACATTTTTACCCTCATACATCTACCTGTGCTGTTGCTTATATTATTGCTTGCAGGAAGTTGGTAGGGGGAGACTTGTGGCATCATTCATGTAATGTTATTTTGGTGTTTTACAAGATCCTGGACCTGTATATCAGTCACAGAAATGTTTTTGCTGATGACTATAGAAAAGCTATACTCCTGACTGCTTTTTTACAACTAAATACCATTAGACCTATTACATTATAAGTCTTGGTATACAGTACCTGTTACCCCTCTTGAGGAACAATAAACCTCTTTATTCAGTCCAAGTCACTTGAAAGTGTGCATTTAAAGGACCAGTCAACAAAGAAGATTTGCATAATCAACAAATGCAAGTGAACAAGACAATGCAATAGCACTTAGTCTGAACTTCAAATGAGTATTATATTTAGTTCCAGACAAATTTAAAAGTTATGTCTCTTTCCACTCCCCCTGTACCATGTGACAGCCATCTGCTAATCACAAATGCATTCATGTACCATGTGACAGCCATCAGCCATTCACAAATGCATACACGCTTATTCTTGCACATGCTCAGTAGGAGCTGTTGACTCTAAATTTTTAAATAGTAAAAGATTGTGCACGTTTTTTAAATGGAAGTAAATTTGAAAGTTGTTTAAAATGGCATGCTCTATCTGAATAATGAAAGTTTAATTTTGATTGAGTGTCCCTTTAAAGCATATTATAATCTCATAGTGCTTTTTTTCTTCCAAAAAATATTAAATAAATAAAAAGTTTAAAACAGCCTATGTCTTTGTTTTTGCATGTAATATATTTAATTATATGTAAAGAAAAAAAATAAAATTATAAATTGTGATGGTGCTGTAGAAAAAAGGTCCAAATCTGATTTATAATTTACTTTAAAAAATAATGTATAAATTTATGTCCTATATTCGTGTGTGATTTCATTTTAAAGTAATTAATGAACAAATTTGAACTTTAATTTTCTTATGCGCAGCCTTACCTTTTCCTGTGATGGTCATCATTTGTACACCGCCAACAGCGATGGAACTGTGATTGCCTGGTGTCGCAAGGACCAACAACGCTTGAAATTGCCCATGTTCTATTCATTCCTCAGCAACTATGCAGCTGGCTGATACATCAATCATCATTCTGAGACTTTACTGAATACTGACAATATATCTCATAAACTTTACAGAACAGACCCTGAAGAAAAAAATATAATTTCTTAAAGTGAAATACAGTGGTATCACTATAGTCTTAAAGGACCATTTATAAGTACTGATGTAGAAGCAGGTCCAACAGAACGCTTTCTTCTGAAATGCATCTTCGTCCGTGGATCCATTTGAAGCAGTCAACTCATATGTAGAAACTCCCACAGTAGTTTCAAAGCAAGAACATTTCAAATAAACTATATTGTTAAGGGAGAACAGATCAATTAAATAATAATAATAAAAATTTGGTTTATACCCAGCACTCCATTTGATAAAGATCTATTGCTGCAGTTATACTTTCTTACAACTAATCCAAAGGACTGAAGCTTTATTAAATGTTCTGTTTCCTTCTCATTATTACACATTGCAAGATAAAGTGAATTGGCTGCTTAGTATTATGTTGTCTGTGTTTTGTAAAATATGTGTCAGGTTAACACCTTACAATCAGATGCAATTTGTTAATAAAGTGGTCCATGTATTTACTGAGAAATGTTATTCCATAATAATTCTTCCATACTGGAAGTTATTCTGCTTTCCGATTCAAGTGAATGGGCCTTAAACAGTTATATCCAACGTTATCCACTGTTCACTTGATTGGGCAGTAAGGGTTTATATTTACTAAGCTATATGAAAATTGCCCTTTAAAGTTTTAAAGCTTAGCAATTATCGCCTTAATGCTTCCTTTGTGGAGCAATATATAATTGCAGTTTTGCACTTATTATCTATAACAGAATCATATCTATTCGAAGTATGTTTAACAAAAAGTATTTGTATTCATGAGCCTCCGGGAACACTACAAAGACTAAAAATATACGCATATCTAATAGCGAACATATGATATATTGAGCTATTAAAGGGACATTATACCCAAATGTTGAAGCACTTGAAACTGATGAAGCATAGCTGTAAAAAGCTGACTAGAAAATATCACCTGAACATCTCTGTGTAAAAAAGGAAGATATTTTACCTCAAATTTCGTAAGTATTCACACCCTACTGTAAAGAGACTTTAAGCAGCCAATCAGGATGCTAGTCCTAGGACAAGCTAAGGAATGTGCATCTGTCATGTGCAGGCACAGTCATATTATTTTCCTATTCCGTTTAAGTAAGTTCTCATGAGATTTCAGTGGAATTTCATGAGATCACAGCAAAGGCAAAGCATTACCTCAGCACTGCTGATGCTGATTGGCTATTGTTTTTTTGTTGTTGGTTTTTTTTCCAACTTGCAGCTGAAGTATTGAGCTGAGGAAATTGTGAGGTAAAATATCTTCCTTTTTTACATAGTGATGCTCAGGTGATATTTTCTAGTCGGCTTTTTACAGTTATTCTGCATCACTTCAATTGATTTAGAATTTGAGTATTACATCACTTTAAAGAAGGTTTTTTTCTGTTTAAAAGAAATAATAATATAGAAATAATTAATTCAACAGTAAGGCAACTTCTCTATAATGGAATATAAAAGTGAAATAGTATGTTAAAGCTCTTCTGCCCTTTCATAATATATTTATGCATTTTACAATATAGATGCTTTAAAAAAAAAAAGTCTGCTTTAGCCTATATATATATATATATATATATATATATATATATATATATATATATATATATATATATATATATATATTCATTTAAAGCATCTGTTTCCCACTGCACTAGTGTTATTAGAGCATGTGGTGCCACTGATTAGTAAATGTGAGTAAAATCTGTAAGTGTCTTTGATTGGCCGATAAGCTAGGCATATGCACCAATCAGCTGCTGCTTAGGTTCCAAGACTGGCATTTGCTGCGTGCACAGCTTGAAAAAAAAACAAAGCAGCTATTTCACTTTTAAACTCTTTAAATATAAATGAACTTTGATTTGGGCTTCTACAAGTAAGACTTTTAAGCTTGATTTCTGAATTGTACACCACTGACCTTCTATACAGAATACATTAGAGTGGAAAACTCCATCAAACTGCTGACCTCAAAATAGCATTTTGCTGTACCTTTTAGTTATCATACTCTTATGTTTCATGTGTTAATGTGTCACTTTTTTATATTGAATGTAGGATATTGCCTTGAATCCTAATAAACCTGCACCATTTAAAGTGACAGGAAACCCCACCATTTTTTCTTTCATGATTTGGATAGAACATACAATTTTAAACCATTTTCCAATTTACTTCTATTATCAAATTTGCTTCATTCTCTTGTTATCCTTTGCTGAAGGAGCTGCCTTGCACTACAGGCAGCTAGATGAACACATCTAGTTAGCCAATCACAAGAGACAAATGTGTGCAGGCACCAATCAGCAGCAGCTCCCACTAGTGTAGGATATGTGCGTATTCTTTTTCAACAAGGGATACCAAGAGAACAAAGCACATTTGAAAATAGAAGTTAATTTAAAAGTGTCTTAAAATGACACGCTCTATCTGAATCATGCAAGTTTAATTTTGACTTTCCCATCCCTACAAAACTTGATATTTATTTTGTATTTGCAGTTATTTTCTTTTAAGTTTGACCACAAAATATAGCTTTCTCTAGTTCTTTAATAGAATATTTTCATACTATCCTAAAGAAGGCAGCTGTCATGTTTAAAGGGACATTGTAGTGAGAAATACAGGATGCTTGTACGCCTTATAAAATATTTAGAGGGACATGGAGTCAAGAGGAAACTTTCAACATTCAAAAGAGCATTGTTTCTCAACCGCGGTCCTCAAGTATTCCCCAACAGGCCAGGTTTTCATTATAGCTCATCTAGAGCACAGGTGAAATAATCAGCTGATCAGTAACCATGGTTACTAACCTGCTCTCACCCTTCAGCTGATTATTTCACCTGTGCACTGGTTCAGCTATAATGAAAACCTGGCCTGTTGGGGGGACTTAAAGGGACACTAAACCAAAACATTTTCTTTCATGATTCAGGTAGAGAATACAATTTTAAATAACATTCCAATTGACTTCTATTATCGCATTTGCTTCATTCTTTAGATATCCTTTGTTGAAGAAATAGCAATGCACATGTGTGAGCCAATCACATGAGGCATCTATGTGCATCTACCAATCAGCAGCTAATGAGCATATCTAGATATGCTTTTTTAGCAAAGAATATCAAGAGAATGAAGCTAATTAGATAATAGAAATACATTAGAAAGTTGTTTAAAATCACATGCTCTTTCTAAATCATGAAATAAAAAACGTGGGTTTCATGCCTCTTTAAGGACTGCAGTTGAGATACAATGCAATAAACCATACAAATTTTTTTTAAATCAATTTTGCTTTTATTATCAAATGTACCTCCTGTACCTATTTTGCTCTTTTCTGTGGACGTAAATGAAGCATGCTTGTAGCTTAAAGGGACACGAAACTCAAAATTTCTCTTTCATGATTCAAATGGACCATACAAATGTAACCAACTTTCTAATTTACTTCTATTAACTAATTTGTTTTGTTCACTTTGTATATGTTATAGAAAAGACTAACTAGGTAAGCACAGGAGCAGCAATGGATCCCTGCTGAATGGAGGCTGCACATATAAGCTTCTTGCCATTGGTTCACCCAATGTGTTCAGCTAATTACAAGTAGTGCATTGTTGCTCCCTCCAATAAAGGATACCAAAAGAATAAAGCAAATTAGAAGTACATTGTAAAGTTGTTTAAAATGGTATGCTCTATCTGAATAAATAAATAAATAAATGTATTGGGTTTTATGTCCCTTTAAAGGGACAGTATACACTCATTTTCATATAACTGCATGTAATAGACACTACTATAAAGAATAAGATGCACAGATACTGATATAAAAATCCATTATAAAATGGTAGTCAGAAAGCCCACTGCAAGTGGGAAATAAGACACTCCCCCCCCCCCTTCTTTTGCGTATGAAAAGACCCTTTACACAAACAGGAGCAAGCTGGAGTAGGTAGCTGACGGTATTCACATAAAACTTTGGGGCTTGGTTAGGAGTCTGAAAATCAGAGCAATGTAATTTAAAAATAAGCAAAACTAAACATTTTTTTTTTTTTTAAAACTTCATGGGCTATATAAATAGATCATCTACAACAGTGTTTTTCAACCAGTGTGCCGTGAGAGATCCTCAGGTGTGCCACGGCAGACTGACAACAGTGTGACATATTTTTTAAACTTTGCTTGTTTTTTTACTCCCAGTGCAGGGGTAGTTTGTAGGAGGCATGGCATAACAGCACAATACATACAGTATGTGTATGTTTGTGTGTATGTGTATATATATATATATATGCTGTATTAGGCTACAATGTGTGATTTTTTTTTTAAATTTTGGGATGGTGGTGTGCCACAGGATTTTTTAATGTAAAAAAGTGTGCCACGGCAAAAAAAGGTTAAAAATCACTGATCTACAAAACATTTATGCAAAGAAAAAATGAGTGTATAATGTCCCTTTAAGTACTATATTTGCAACAATGATTGTAACAATGTTACACATATAGGTACTAAGAAAAAACACACCCGCTTCTGAGTATGCTCTTATGGAAACAATAATTGTACACTCTCATGTACAATAATGAACGCTTAAGGACTTCCATATTCCTTTAGGTGTTAAAATATAATATTAAAACGTTAATAACAATCACTCATTGCGCCTATAAGCGGAATGCTGCATGTGTCAGCATGTACTAACCCTGCACCTTATATGCTAACTGAATACTTCTATTGCAGCAGGGGAATGTGGGAAAGTTTATAAACTTTCTTTTCTAGTTAATCAATTAAACCTACATTTAAGTGTTTTTGGGGGGAAAATAAATGAAACTATTAGTGTAGAGTAACTTATTTGACTACAAAATAACATTTACTTTTATTATTTTTTTTAAATGGATATTAAAATTAATTTTTGCTCTGTTTCACAGAACACGTTAAACCAATAATAATGTGTTACAGCATTTTAGTATTACACAAATGTCCAGTTCCAGAGCAGGACACAGCATTTGAATAGTGGTTATGTTCCTATATCATGGCGCTGTATCTGCGCCCTGCTCGCTTAAGGGTTTAAATACAAGGTAAACAAGGAACATTTGTGAAATAATACGATGATTTAAGGAATCAAAGCATATTATTGTTTTACTTGTTATTTATATTAGCATGTCCCTTTAAGTCACTGGTTTTCAAACCTGTCCTCAGGGGCCTATCTGAACTAGAGCACATATGAAATAATCAGCTGATTAGTAACCATGGTTATTTTGCCTGCTCTCACCCAAGGAAATCCTGAGGATCTGACCTGAGGACAGTTTTGAAAACCAGTCAATTTCTTTCTTTTGTTTAGAATGTTAGTTGAGGAACTGACCATATGATTGGGCAAATGTTGAAAATATTGTGCATGTCAATAAAGTATATATAAAAAAAAAAAGTGTGTCACAGATATGCCCTGTTTGAGATTATTTAAATTATCCTAAGTGAGAATAGGAGAAAAAGTATTTTATTTTAAGGCTATTGTTTATACCTCAGGTTTATTTTTGATCATTCCAATTAGCCAAACCTATTTTTTTGCAGTTAAAGCCATATAAATATCTGTATATCCTGTCCATGTATGGTTTGTAAAGTGTGTATTTTTTAAAAAGGCATTGTAAATGTGTCATTAGGTACAAATAGTCATAAAACAGGCTAGATAATATATTGCTTTAATTTAACCCAAATTGTTTTGACTCATACACTTATACAATAAATAATAATTGGTTCCTATATGCTTATATCTATTACTTTCAAAGTATTTATGTCTGCTACTGTAGAGTTGCTGTTTCCTCTAACAAAATAAAGCTGCGTTTTTGTGTGCTTGCTTTTGAAAAATACTTTTTGTGGCATTAGTTTATGTTTGTGTATGTAGATTTACACACCTGTATCGTACCCACTTTATTAGGCACACCTGATTGTTAAGGGGACAACATTTCTTTCATGATTCAGATAGTGTGTAAAAAACTTATATTATTACATTTAGTTGGTTCTCTTTGTATCCTTTGTTGAAAAAGCAGGTAGGAAGGTGTAGGAGCGTGCACATGACTGGAGATAATATATGACAGCAGTTTTATAACTGCTATACAGTTGTAAAAACAGTAGTTGGCAGCAATGTTTCATGTCATGTATTGCTCCAAAAATGTGCACGCTACCCATCTAGATAACGATGTGGCTGTAACGATATATATATATATATATATATATATATATATATATATATATATATATATATATACACAGTATATGTGTGTGTATATACAGGGAGTGCAGAATTATTAGGCAAGTTGTATTTTTGAGGATTAATTTTATTATTGAACAACAACCATGTTCTCAATGAACCCAAAAAAACTCATTAATATCAAAGCTGAATAGTTTTGGAAGTAGTTTTTAGTTTGTTTTTAGTTATAGCTATTTTAGGGGGATATCTGTGTGTGCAGGTGACTATTACTGTGCATAATTATTAGGCAACTTAACAAAAAACAAATATATACCCATTTCAATTATTTATTTTTACCAGTGAAACCAATATAACATCTCAACATTCACAAATAT
Organism: Bombina bombina; assembly: GCF_027579735.1. Classification (NCBI taxonomy): domain Eukaryota; kingdom Metazoa; phylum Chordata; class Amphibia; order Anura; family Bombinatoridae; genus Bombina; species Bombina bombina. Next base: position 763,182,710 of record NC_069502.1, on the reverse strand, counting down.
ACATTTCTGACATTCAAAAACAAAACAAAAACAAATCAGTGACCAATATAGCCACCTTTCTTTGCAAGGACACTCAAAAGCCTGCCATCCATGGATTCTGTCAGTGTTTTGATCTGTTCACCATCAACATTGCGTGCAGCAGCAACCACAGCCTCCCAGACACTGTTCAGAGAGGTGTACTGTTTTCCCTCCTTGTAAATCTCACATTTGATGATGGACCACAGGTTCTCAATGGGGTTCAGATCAGGTGAACAAGGAGGCCATGTCATTAGATTTTCTTCTTTTATACCCTTTCTTGCCAGCCACGCTGTGGAGTACTTGGACGCGTGTGATGCAGCATTGTCCTGCATGAAAATCATGTTTTTCTTGAAGGATGCAGACTTCTTCCTGTACCACTGCTTGAAGAAGGTGTCTTCCAGAAACTGGCAGTAGGACTGGGAGTTGAGCTTGACTCCATCCTCAACCCGAAAAGGCCCCACAAGCTCATCTTTGATGATACCAGCCCAAACCAGTACTCCACCTCCACCTTGCTGGCGTCTGAGTCAGACTGGAGCTCTCTGCCCTTTACCAATCCAGCCACGGGCCCATCCATCTGGCCCATCAAGACTCACTCTCATTTCATCAGTCCATAAAACCTTAGAAAAATCAGTCTTGAGATATTTCTTGGCCCAGTCTTGACGTTTCAGCTTGTGTGTCTTGTTCAGTGGTGGTCGTCTTTCAGCCTTTCTTACCTTGGCCATGTCTCTGAGTATTGCACACCTTGTGCTTTTGGGCACTCCAGTGATGTTGCAGCTCTGAAATATGGCCAAACTGGTGGCAAGTGGCATCTTGGCAGCTGCACGCTTGACTTTTCTCAGTTCATGAGCAGTTATTTTGCGCCTTGGTTTTTCCACGCGCTTCTTGCGACCCTGTTGACTATTTTGAATGAAACGCTTGATTGTTCGATGATCACGCTTCAGAAGCTTTGCAATTTTAAGAGTTCTTTTGACCCATTTTGCCAAAGGAAAGGAAGTTGCCTAATAATTATGCACACCTGATATAGGGTGTTGATGTCATTAGACCACACCCCTTCTCATTACAGAGATGCACATCACCTAATATGCTTAATTGGTAGTAGGCTTTCGAGCCTATACAGCTTGGAGTAAGACAACATGCATAAAGAGGATGATGTGGTCAAAATACTAATTTGCCTAATAATTCTGCACTCCCTGTATATATATATGTATATATACAGTGTGTATATATATATATATATATATATATATATATATATATTATGCTATGTCAAGGTTTACAGGAAACAGGGTGATACATATTCAGTGAGTGGCAGTTCTATGGTTGAAAATACATTATACATTGGAGAGATCCATGAATAATGGGTAGGCTGATTCAAATCAAATCACTATTATATACAACTGGTGTACAAAAGCGCAACAGGTTCCACTCCTGTCAGCTGACAACATAAAAACTACAGTCTACTTTAGGGATTTGGGCATTCTACCTTATGTCAACAGAGAAATTGGGGGTTAATTGTTTAAATGCCAAAGTGTATCTGAGCATAATTACTGACCACCTTAAAGGTATATGAAACCCACATTTTTTTTTCTTTCAGGATTCAGACAGAGCATGCGATTTTAAACAACTTTCTAATTAACTTCAATTATCTAATTTGCTTGGTTCTCTTTGTATCATTTGTTGAAAAGCATAACTAGGTAGGCCTAAGAGCTAGCTATATACTGTATATATCTGTATATAACTATACATATGTGTAACTATATATATATATATGTGTGTGTGTATATGTGTGACTATATATATATATGTTTGTGTGTGTACAGATGGGGGCGCTGGTTAACAAAGAGTTCAGAGGGTAACTTGATAGAGGTCCAACGTAAAGTCACCAAGGGTATTTACATTTGTATCTTCGAATCTCTGTAGAGGAATATTCACAATGGCGTAGTATGTCCAAACGTCTACATATATTCACAAGATAGAGATCAGATGTCTGGCTTCTTTATTAAAATCAGGAATACAACTTAATATACATCTAAAAGTTGTTTAATCATGCTCAACGTGTTTTGACGGGTAATAGCGTCTTTTTCAAGAGCATTTCAAATCAAGTGTTTTCAGCAAAATGTAGGAGAAGACATAGGAGGTTAAGCAAACTTGAGCATGGAAGTAAAGGGCACTGACAAACTAAAAACTGATCCATAGGTCGTGCAGACTAGAAGTGCCCTGGGTGAACGTGATCCTATACTGCAGCAACCTGAATGCACTGGTGTATTGAAATCTGAAGATATCTTTCTTAGCTATGTATAATCTCAGTGTAATTATTGTTATATTTGACTGTTTATAACATATAATTAATTGTAATTTCACTCTTAGATATATGGCTAATTTAGCTAGAAATGCTGTAAAATATATCAGGTTTGCATTACAACAGTCTGTGTTTTCCATATAATCAATTGTAGAACCGAATATTATATATATATATATATATATATATATATATATATATATATATATATATATATTTTGTATATCAAGATTAAATAAATATAAAAAAAAATATATTTATATACACACACACACACAAACAGATGTGGCCGAAAGTATTGAATTATTGGTTCCCTTGCATTTTAAGAGAGAAACGCAAAAAAAGCCAGACTGTAGCTTGCCAAAATGCGGAACCACAGTCCTTATGGGAAAATGTCTTTTGGACAGATGAAATAAAAATAGAGCTTTTGGGAAATCATGAACCACTCCTTGGGGCCCATTTATCAAAGGGCTTGCGGACCTGATCCGACACTGCGGATCAGGTCCGCAAGACCTCGCTAAATGCGGAGAGCAATACGCTCTCCACATTTAACATTGCACCAGCAGCTCACAAGAGCTGCTGGTGCAACGCCGCCCCCTGCTGACTCGCGGCCAATCGGCCGCCAGTAGGGAGCTGTCAATCAACCCGATCGTATTCGATCGGGTTGATTTCCGGCGGTTCCTGTCCGCCTGCTCAGAGCAGGCGGACAGGGTTATGAAGCAGCGGTCTTTAGACCGCTGCTTCATAACTTGTGTTTCTGGCGAGTCTGAAGACTCGCCAGAAACACGGCCCTTCAAGCTCCATACGGAGCTTGATAAATGGGCCTGCATATGTTTACAGAAGAAAAAAGGTAACACTATCCATTCCCTACTATAAAGCATAGAGGAGACTCAGTGATATTTTGGTGTTGCTTTGCTGGGTGTGTAGAATCTGTGCAGGGCACAATAAAATCAGAAGAGTATCGGGGGGCGGGTCCGAACACCGACCAAGATGGCTGCTTTTAACTTTAGCTGAATTCGGAAGCTGATGGATCCGCTGACTATTGTTTCCCAAGCAAAGCATTCAAGTCCTAAATTACAGTTGATCTGCAGATTAATATTCAAAGAAAGGATCTGTGTGTGTTTGACTTTGAATTCCAGCTAAGCAGACCGGAATAGATGGGGACCGCAGCGGAGGCCTAATAACAGACCTGGCTCCTCATTTACCCTCCCAGAGTTCTGATATGTCAGGAGTAACAGCCGTTTGAGCTGTCTCGATTCATTGAAACGCAGCATATGAAACTAACACAAATATATGTAGGTAGTGGCTATATTAAAGAGTGAGACACGCACTGACTATAACATCACCCAGATACTTTGTTGCGGCCCATGAAATTCTGAGGCATATACGAGCGATTACCTGTACCAACATGGAGTCGGCTGTTTGCCTTGTGGCTAAGCTCAGTAGCCTCTTTGATACTTTACAAGCCGAATTGATAATACAGATACAAACTGCATTTACTAAACCTGTGGTTGACAACGCCGATGATTGCCTACAGATAGTCCCTGCTCCGGTGACAGAGGGAGGCTGCGACACCCTGGGGCCCTAGCGACGGCTTCCTACCCTCTCCAACGGCACGCCAATACAAGGATTGGGAGCCTTGCATCTATCTGAGCGGATCGAGATATATAAGGACGCCACTGCTATAAGTAAGGACATGGTCGATAGGGCTGACAAGAGGGATGGTGCTGACCACATGGGGCAAATTGGTAACTGTATTCTGACAGGAGAAACTGACACAAGCAGAACATGCAGCCCAGCTAATGACTACATACTGAAGCAAACTCAGCTCCGTCACTCACCTACTGGGGCAAAGGCTTCGGTAGATGGATGGACATTGGGACCTAGTCTTTCCGCACATGGGTTGACACTCTTAGTGCGGTTCGGTACTTGGGTAAGGCCCGTGTGGCTTTCAGCTATGAGGCCTATCATCTGGATTACAGCTAATGAGAGCCGTTTAGCCTGGAGCCACATGTGCAGACAGAGTCATTGGAAAATGGGCATTGGCTGATATTGCTACAGGGCTGATATAGGATATGTTTCCAAAAATGCAAAGACCACATCAGTATGTATAACTGGGAAACAAACTATACCTTGCCACTAACTGTCACACTTACACTCCTAAATGGGAATCCACTCCTTGGATTTGACTTTCTCTTTATAGCTACTGTACCCTAATGATGGCAATTACGCCTGATATTTGGGGGACTTCATTATTTAACATTACAATATCAGTCTTGGTTTTAAAGTAAAATCTGCATAATTCATCCCTTCTCAGTATGTAAAAATTTCCCTTAGAACTACGTCATTTCACCTGTTTAGTCTAAGGATGGTCATAGCTCCCCATAACTTTTGCAGAGGAGGCTTATTTCTGTCATTCTATTTTCTGTCTAATTCTATGTTAGCTGTGTTAACTCTTGTACAGTAGATTAGGAACAACTAAAAGTACACAGTGACTAGAGTGACTATAGCTCAAGTTCTTGTAAAAAATTTGCCATTAACTGTATTTTACAAGCATGTTCTTTGAGTTCCGTTAGGTTCACTGACCTGCTAATCTAGATCACATATCAGAGCTGTATTATATGTGTATTATCAATCACCATCTGAGTAATAGTACATAGGCTTTGGAAAAGGAAACATTAAATTTGTTTAATGACTTTGCTAGTCTCTCACATACAGTACTGTTATGCCGCTATAATGATATATATAGTATCATATATACAATAATTGTATTAATTGAGCTATTAAATGTCTTAAAAATCACTTTAATTTTTCACAAACAGGTTAGGCATAATGTGATAACATTTTTTCTCCTATATATGTATCATTTCCACTACTGATCTATGTTGATGCTGTCAATTATAAGTCAAGGGTTCCTGAGTGACCCTATCACCTTTTAAACAAACCTCCTATGTTTCATAATTTAGATTTTAAAGCCCAAGAGAGGCCTTTATAGGTCCAGGAGGTAGAAAATTAGAGATTGTGTCTTTTCTCTATTATTGTTATATAGGCACGGTTTTTGTTACATAGGTATTGTGTATTGGTATTCAATGTGCTCTTTACACTCATAGGTACTTGCAAATGTTGTGGACAGGGGAAGCTGGTAATCTGGCTACCTGAAGCTTGTTTTGTCTAAATCTCTGTTTGTTACAGACTCCTCTGTATTTTGAAATGTTTACATATACCTGTTACGCCTGCAAAGTATCTCTCAATAAAGATTAAAATAAAAAAAATAAAAAAAATCAGAAGAGTATCAAGGTGTTCTAGAGTGAAACTTACTGCCCAGTGTTAGAAAGTTGTGTCTCAGTCGCAGGTACTTCAGCGACCCAAGAATGGTTGAGAAGTAAATATTGGACCGTTCCGAAGTCGCCTTCTGTGAGTCCAGAATTGAATCCCATTCTGTTGCTACAAAATATTAGGTTAAAGGGACAGTCTACACCAGAATATTTGTTGTTTCAAAAGATAATCCCTTTATTACCCATTCCACAGTTTTGTATAGCCAACACAGTTATAGTAATATCTTGTATCTAAGCCTCTGCAGACTGTCCCCTTATCTCAGTTGTTTTGACAGATGTCCATTTTTGCCAATCAGTGCCCTCTCATAACTAACTCCACGGGCGTAACACAATGTAATCTATATGGCAAACATGAACTAATGCCCTCTAGCTGTGAACAACTGTCAAAATGCGCTGAGATAAGAGGAGGTCTTCAAGAGCTTAGAAATTAGCATATGAGCCTACCTAGGTTAAGCTTTCAAAAAAGAATACCAAGAGAAAATAGCAAATTTGATGATCAAAGAAAATTGGAAAGTTATTTAAAATTGCTTGCCCTATCTGAATCATGAAATTTTAATTTTGACTAGACTGTCCCTTTAAGACTGCTGCTACTTAACTATAGTTTCAGGCAAGCCTCCGGAATAGCAATCACTGCTTGGTAAATGGAACACATATAATGCAATATAGCTACATTTGATTAAAAATAGTTTATTTACCATTTAACAGTTACTTCTGAAAGCTCTATATTTGTTAAACAAATTAAGAATGTAAATGTTACGATGATGATTGCATAAAGTCTCACTTATAGTTTAAATTTCCTAATTTAAGTCAAACAAATCTCTTCAACCATATGAAACTAAAATGTTTTATTTGTATTACAAAAAATAATAAATACATATTTTTGTTTACCAATTTTTTCTATACATTATGGCCTTGATAGTGTAGGGTGCTCTATTTATATATCATGGCCCTGTACTAAGAATAGAAAAAAGTATTAACAGAGAATGTTAGTGTGGCCGACGTTTTTTGGCGTACTCTATACTTTGAATGGATAGCGCAGGTCGTTCTATCTTACCTCATGTTACAAGTGGTGAGTTATGTGTTGCAGATGACTACAACACACAATATTGCTGAAATATGTGGTGCCTCTTGACACCTTGATAAAAAATTGTTTGGGCTAGAATAAAAGTATAACAAAACAAATGTATAAAATTTGAAAATTAAGTATTTCACACACATACAGTATATATACTGTGTATGTGTGTATATATATATATATATATATATATATATATATATATACAGTATCTCACACAGATATCCCCCTAAAATAGCTATAACTAAAAACAAACTAAAAACTACTTCCAAAACTATTCAGCGTTGATATTAATGAGTTTTTTGGGTTAATTGAGAACATGGTTATTGTTCAATTATAAAATTAATCCTCAAAAATACAACTTGCCTAATAATTCTGCACTCCCTGTATATATATATATATATACAGTATCTCACAAACGTGAGTACACCCCTCACATTTTTGTAAATATTTTATTATATCTTTTCATGTGACAACACTGAAGTAATGACACGTTGGGTAGTGAGTGTACAGCCTGTATAACAGTGTAAATTTGCTGTCTCCTCAAAATAACTCAACACACAGCCAATAATGTTTTAACCGTTGCCAACAAAAGTGAGTACACCCCTAAGTGGAAATGTCCAAATTGGGCCCAATTAGCCATTTTCCCTCCCCAGTGTCATGTGACTCGTTAGTGTTACAAGGTCTCAGGTGTGAATGGGGAGCAGGTGTGTTAAATTTGGTGTTATCGCTCTTACACTCTCTCATTCTGGTGACTGGAAGTTCAACATGGCACCTCATGGCAAAGAACTCTCTGAGGATCTGAAAAAAAAGAATTGTTGCTCTACATAAAGATGGCCTAGGCTATAAGAAGATTGCCAAGACCCTGAAACTGAGCTGCAGCACGTTGGGCAAGACAATACAGCAGTTTCACAGGACAGGTACCACTCAGAACAGGCCTCACCATGGTCGACCAAAGAAGTTGAGTGCACATGCTCAGCATCATATCCAGAAGTTGTCTTTGGGAAATAGACGTATGAGTGCTGCCAGCATTGCTGCAGAGGTTGAAGGGGTAGGTGGGGGTTAGCCTGTCAGTGCTCAGACCATACGCCGCACACTGCATCAAATTGGTCTGCATGGCTGTCGTCCCAGAAGGAAGCCTCTTCTAAAGATGATGCACAAGAAAGCCCGCAAACAGTTTGCTGAAGACAAGCAGACTAAGGACATGGATTACTGGAACCATGTCCTGTGGTCCGATGAGACCAAGATAAACTTAGTTGGTTTAGATGGTGTCAAGTGTGTGTCGCGGCAGCCAGGTGAGGAGTACAAAGACAAGTGTGTCTTGCCTACAGTCAAGCTTGGTGGTGGGAGTGTCATGGTCTGGGCCTGCAAGAGTGCTGCCGGCACTGGGGAGCTACAGTTCATTGAGGGAACCATGAATGCCAACATGTACTGTGACATACTGAAGCAGAGCATGATCCCTTCCCTTCGGAGACTGGGCCACAGGGCAGTATTTCAACATGATAAGGACCCCAAACACACCTCCAAGACAACCACTGCCTTGCTAAAGAAGCTGAGGGTAAAGGGGATGAACTGTCTCCAGACCTAAACCATATTGAGCATCTGTGGGGCATCCTCAAACGGAAGGTGGGGGAGCACAAGGTCTCTAACATCCACCAGCTCTGTGATGTCATCATGGAGGAGGGGAAGAGAACTCCAGTGGCAACCTGTGAAGCTCTGTTGAACTCCATGCCCAAGAGGGTTAAAGGGACACTGAACCCAATTTTTTTCTTTTGTGATTCAGATAGAGCATGCAATTTTAAGCAGCTTTCTAATTTACTCCTATTATCAATTTTTTTTCTCTTGCTATCTTTATATGAAAAAGATGGCATCTAAGCTTTTTTTCTTGGTTCAGAACGGGACAGCAGTTTTTGATTGGTGGATGAATTTATCCACCAATCAGCAAGGACAACCTAGGTTGTTCACCAAAAATGGGCCGGCATCTAAACTTACACTGTTGCATTTCAAATAAAGATACCAAGCGAATAAAGAACATTTGATAATAGGAGTAAATTAGAAAGTTGCTTAAAATTTCATGCTCTATCTGAATCACAAAAGAAAAAAATTGGGTACAGTGTCCCTTTAAGGCAGTGCTTGAAAATAATGGTGGCCACACAAAATATTGACACTTTGGGCCCAATTTGGACATTTACACTCAGTGGTGTACTCACTTTTGTTGGCAACAGTTTAGACATTAATGGCTGTGTGTTGAGTTATTTTGAGGGAACAGCAAATTTACACTGTTATACAGGCTGTACACTCACTACTTTACATTGTAGCAAAGTGTCATTTCTTCAGTGTTGTCATATGAAAAGATATAATAAAATATTTACAAAAATGTGAGGGGTGTACTCACGTTTGTGAGATACTGTATATATATATATATATATATACAGGGAGTGCAGAATTATTAGGCAAGTTGTATTTTTGAGGATTAATTTTATAATTGAACAATAACCATGTTCTCAATTAACCCAAAAAACTCATTAATATCAACGCTGAATAGTTTTGGAAGTAGTTTTTAGTTTGTTTTTAGTTATAGCTATTTTAGGGGGATATCTGTGTGTGCAGGTGACTATTACTGTGCATAATTATTAGGCAACTTAACAAAAAACAAATATATACCCATTTCAATTATTTATTTTTACCAGTGAAACCAATATAACATCTCAACATTCACAAATATACATTTCTGACATTCAAAAACAAAACAAAAACAAATCAGTGACCAATATAGCCACCTTTCTTTGCAAGGACACTCAAAAGCCTGCCATCCATGGATTCTGTCAGTGTTTTGATCTGTTCACCATCAACATTGCGTGCAGCAGCAACCACAGCCTCCCAGACACTGTTCAGAGAGGTGTACTGTTTTCCCTCCTTGTAAATCTCACATTTGATGATGGACCACAGGTTCTCAATGGGGTTCAGATCAGGTGAACAAGGAGGCCATGTCATTAGATTTTCTTCTTTTATACCCTTTCTTGCCAGCCACGCTGTGGAGTACTTGGACGCGTGTGATGGAGCATTGTCCTGCATGAAAATCATGTTTTTCTTGAAGGATGCAGACTTCTTTCTGTACCACTGCTTGAAGAAGGTGTCTTCCAGAAACTGGCAGTAGGACTGGGAGTTGAGCTTGACTCCATCCTCAACCCGAAAAGGCCCCACAAGCTCATTTTTGATGATACCAGCCCAAACCAGTACTCCATCTCCACCTTGCTGGCGTCTGAGTCGGACTGGAGCTCTCTGCCCTTTACCAATCCATCCACGGGCCCATCCATCTGGCCCATCAAGACTCACTCTCATTTCATCAGTCCATAAAACCTTAGAAAAATCAGTCTTTAGATATTTCTTGGCCCAGTCTTGATGTTTCAGCTTGTGTGTCTTGTTCAGTGGTGGTCGTCTTTCAGCCTTTCTTACCTTGGCCATGTCTCTGAGTATTGCACACCTTGTGCTTTTGGGCACTCCAGTTATGTTGCAGCTCTGAAATATGGCCAAACTGGTGGCAAGTGGCATCTTGGCAGCTGCACGCTTGACTTTTCTCAGTTCATGGGCAGTTATTTTGCGCCTTGGTTTTTCCACACGCTTCTTGCGACCCTGTTGACTATTTTGAATGAAACGCTTGATTGTTCGATGATCACGCTTCAGAAGCTTTGCAATTTTAAGAGTGCTGCATCCCTCTGCAAGATATCACACTATTTTTGACTTTTCTGAGCCTGTCAAGTCCTTCTTTTGACCCATTTTGCCAAAGGAAAGGAAGTTGCCTAATAATTATGCACACCTGATATAGGGTGTTGATGTCATTAGACCACACCCCTTCTCATTACAGAGATGCACATCACCTAATATGCTTAATTGTTAGTAGGCTTTCGAGCCTATACAGCTTGGAGTAAGACAACATGCATAAAGAGGATGATGTAGTCAAAATACTCATTTGCCTAATAATTCTGCACTCCCTGTATATATACATACACATACTGTATCTGCATGTGCAGGCACAGTCATGTTATTTCTCTCCTCAATTTAATGAAGTTTACTATCATATCTCACATGATTTAAATGAAATCTCATGAGATCACAGTAAAGCAAAGTGACATAAGCACTTATGAAGCTGATTGGCTGATGTTTTTTTCTTCAACATGTAGATGACAATAGCTGAAGTATAACTATTCAGAGAGCACTTACTTTTGTGAGCTGAAAACATTTTAAGATAAAATATCTTTCCTTTTTACCTAGAGATGTTCAGTTGATATTTTGTTTCATCTATCCTATTTTCAGGTGATTTAGCATGTAGGTATTTTGTCTAAACATACTTTTTTTTTATCAAGACAATGTAATGTAATAAACATAAAAAGTCTCTTGGAATACTTAGTGTCAATATATAAGACATATGTATCTATATCACAAACAAATCTTAAAGATTACATAAAGCAACTTTTTCAGTCCATAACAGGCCAAGATGATGCAGAAGTCTTCCAAATGGAAAGGGCACATTGAGCGCTTAAAGCAAAGCCAAAAGGGGATTATCCCCCTAGGGATGTGATTGTGAGGATGCTACGTTTTCCGGAAAAAGAAGCTATTCTTCAAGCAGCAAGGAAAAATCAAACTTTTAAGTTTCAAGGTTCAGTGGTCCAGTTCTTTCAGGACTTGTGCGTCAGAACCCTACAAAGAAGGAGCTCACTCAGACCCCTTACTCTCTTGCTTTGCAAGAATCAGGTGAACTACCGCTGTGGGTTCCCATTTGCTCTACACATCCATCATGATGGCAAGGTGTTGACAATCAGTAATCGACAAGACATCCCAGAAATATGCTCTTATCTGAAAATTGACCTGCCTGATCTGCCCTCAGAAACCCAAGATCCAGAAGGAGAACCCATACCACCAAGAGAGGATACTCATAGAAGACACAAATGGACTAGAGTCAATAAGAAGAAACCTAAGTGACATTCCTCAGAGGGATAGCTACTTTAAGCTGACCCTTTATTGACTCATGGACTATCAGAGACTATTGGTACAGATGAGTTTACAATGTTAACCAGTTTTTTTTCTTTCCTCCATTCTAGCTGCCTCCTGAGTGGGTAAAAGAGTGGGAGGTCCAATATACAAAAATGTATTAATAGTTTAATGAACAGCAGCTGCTTTTGAGACTCTAACGCCTAAGTTAAGAAGGAGAGAATGCCTCTCAGACTCTACTAAGTATAATACCATGATTTATATTTCTTGAAAGCTGAACAGCTGCGAGGGAATGTTCTTAGTTAACCTTTGTTATTAAAACTACTAGTAGATATCCTACACTGCATTGCATAGCGCTGCAATAAAACTGTTAAGAATTTTAGTTTGTTCTCAGGTGTTATGCCTATTGTTTTGTTTTTGGATTGTTAATCTGTTTATTGTTAATTATTTTTTATATGTGAACAATTGGATCAGTCTTGTTTCAAGGATAGAGATCAAGTACGTAGAAGCACTGTGTCTTTTGAAGGTTGTTTCTGATAATATGATGTTGAACTGAGTTACTCACCCTACCAATGACACCTAACCTCACAATAATCTCACATAATGTAAGGGGTCTCAACACTAATGTAAAACGTAAGCTAGCAATCACTCAATACAAAGTTTAAAGCTAAAATTATATTTTTACAGGAGACACTGTAAAAATAGTGATACCTAATTATTGATAATTCCTTATTCAGTACCACTCTGTGACAGACAAAAAGAAAAGAGTGGTATCAATTCTCTTACACTCTTCCCTCCAATTCACCACAGAAGAAATTGTTAGAGATCCAGAAGGTAGATTTTTAATATTAAGGGACAGAATACAGGACACTAAAGTCACCCTACTCACAGACATCAAACCCACGAGACATTTCCAACATCTTGGCCACATACTACGAATCCCTTTATGACGGTCAAAAAGTACAAAGTACGACTCAAACACAGAACCTTAGGTCACAATTCTTACAGAAGGCCAATCTTAATATTATCAAGCCCCTAGATAATGATATCTTAAATGATATCTTATCTTATTTGGGAGTCAAGATTTCAGACTCATATGAAAAGCTTTATAGGTTGAATTATACTCCATTATATAACTCCATCAGAAAAGATCTCTTAAAGTGGAAAAAGGGAACTTACTCTTGGTATGGACGCCTCTCAGCAATAAATTTGAATGTATTGCCTAGAATACTATACTTATTCTGAGCCTTGCCTATTAAAATATCTTTCCCAGATTTACAGAAAATACAGTCAGAACTTATATCCTTTCTGAGAGGGGATAGAACAGCTAGAATTGCCTCACACATACTAACCCAACACAGACAGCTAGGGGGAGTGGGGGTACCAAACCTCAAATATTATTATCACGCCGCTAGAATTGCTCAGACTACACTGTTAAGCAAACAAACACAGGGGACACTCTGGACAAAGATTGAGACAGACTTGGGGGATAGGAAAAACCCTGAAGATTTTTTGTGGGATCCAGGAGGGGGGCATGACCAGAATGACGGTAAACTATCCACAACTATAGACATGACAACGGCATGGAGATCAGTTATGAAAACAACCAACTTGATACCTCCCAAATCCTGGATAAAACCGATAAGATACATTTTACCTAAAGAAATTCACAGACAGGTTGGGAAATGGTCAAACAAGGGGCTGTATAGATAAAATCGCATCATCACATACAGTATAAGCAACTACAGGAGAAAATACTCCCATAAAAGCTACATTGGTACATCTATTTACAGATATCCTCTGCACTAGGTAAATGCGATATAACTCGCAAGAAGAAACCAAACACTACACTAGAGTGCATGTGCATAAGAGTACATCTAGAGAGAAACAGGTTATCTCCAAACTTTACCTAGACTTACAGGACAGCAAGCACAACACCAAATCTAGCATAGCTCAGAGATGGAAGGCAGACATAGAGATAACTCATACAAAATCTGATCCCAGTCTTCCTTTGGAAGACACCTGCAGAGGTCTGCTGAGTTAAGATCTCAGGGAAAATAGTATAAAAACATTATACACTTTTCACCTTCAAAATCTAACAATTGTTACAGAGGTTGTGGAGAATATGGCTCCTATAAACACATGTGGTGGGACTGCACCCAAATACAGGATATTTGGAAAAAAAATAACGATTTAGTAACCCGGGTATTAGACGAACCTGTCTCCCTCACCATCTCTTAAGCACTGTTGAATCAGGGAATCCTTCCATTAATAAATTTGTTAAGATCTTATGCACATCCACAAGGATGTGTATTGCAAGACACTGGAAGATATCTAACTTATATATAACATGTCAGAAAGGGTGGCCTGGATTCAAGGGGAAACTGACTCATAATTCAGTAGAACCACACCCTCTGGAATCGGTCTGTCACAGTAGATAATTGGGTGAAGTACAGATTCTAAGGGAGTCATAATGGCCACATTACAGTTGGAGGGGAAGAGTCAAGTCAGGATCTTGCTTACAACTATCAGTATTCCATTTCACTGAAATAGAATACTATTCTAGGATCATTCCTTACAATGATTTTCTAATCAGATTCTATACGCTTACTTAAAGTTCACATATAGTTAGTTTAAATGTTTAAATGTTATTTTATTTAATTATGCATAAGAAATAGTTAAATGTTCCTGTACTTGATAGAGCATTGGATGTCCACATATAGCAGGTAAATCCTCAAAGCTGTATTGTTATTGGGTACAAAGGACTCTTACGACAATTAATTGATTCTGTATTGGAACCAGGATCTTGGAACCAAAGAAGTGATGAGATTGGTCATTATTTATATATTTGTCTATGGTCTGTAAATGTGTTAAATATGTCATACTTGTATATGGAGATGGAACAACCAAGCTGTAACTTATGTCTTTAATACGCTGTGATGGAACGAAATAAAAAGAATTTCAACTAAACAAAGTTAAAGTTGTAGCTAGTGCTACTGCTACAAGACAGTAGCAGCACAAAAAATAATCTTTTTGTCACATGCATTTTTTAGTTCAGTGTACATGAACAGCATCAAGCATTATATAGCAGCAGTAAGTGTAGCAATAATATACAAGAAAGCTATAGAGGGAGCTTAAGAGTGCTGTAGCTTCAGACACTCTATTGTAAAACTTTATGATAAACTAAGCTAGTAAGCATGAAAACTGTATAGCTAGAAGCACTGTTTAATAATGAAAACTGACCAAACACAAACTGAGAGTGCATCTGCCTTTGGATAGGAGACATCCAAATAATGTGTGCAAGTTGTAGTAAAGTAGTGAACCTACTCAACAGAGGGCCCTGGTGCAATATTTTTTTGGGCCCCCCAAAGGTAACTCAGTAGTAAGCAATAGTAATATACATGCTGCTCTGTATAATGATATTGAGGAGAGATACAGTAGATTGATCTGCAACCTGCATTAATAAAAGGCTCCCCTGCATTAGAATTGTACATATTCTGCCCACACCTATTTATAGACTGGCTGGTATAGGCCCCCCCAGAACTTGGGCCCTGGTGCCAACGCACACCTGCTGCCCCAATGGTAATTCCGCCCCTGTCTCTGGGTGTTCACTGCAATCACTCAGCTCTACTAGTTGTTTGAATAACATTGATAAACACACTGCTGCCACTTGGGTGTTCACATTGGTGCTGTTTTTTTTTTTTTTTGTTTTTTAACTTTAATACACAAAGCCAATTTTTTATGAATATGTGTTTCTTTCCTGACTACTGAGAAAGTGAATGTCTCATGTGTGTAAAAAAAATATTTTATAGGGAATGACATTATGAAATTTTGCCAAAGAACATGAAATGAGTTGTTTTCATTAATATGTTATCAGTGGCGTACTTAGGTTTTGTGCTGCCCTAGGCACTCAAAATTCTGCTGCTCCTACACGGCATGGCATTTCCAAAGTAAATGTTCACCAGGGCTTGCAAAACACTTGCACACAAGCACTGTGCACACACACACATAAACAAATACACACAAACATATCACAGACACATACACACAGTCATGCAATCACGCACACACACATACACATATATATATACACACACACATATCTATCTAATCTATCTATTGCAGCAAAATACATAATAAAACCCCCCCACAGATTTCTTGAAACAATACTTCCCCAAACACAAGTGTTGAGTGCTGAAAGCCAACAGAACTATAGGCAATCTCAGGGGCAGACGCATGACGAGTGGAGAAGGGGTGGGACTGTGCCACGCCGTTGAGCGTGGTGAGGAGCTTCGGGTGTAGGCCGCTGCAGGGAAGGCCGGCCGATTAAGAGAGTCGAGGGCTTTACCCGTATCCACAGGCGGGTCGGCAACGGCTCGAAGTGCTCCCATCCATTGCGGCTGGTGCCTCTAGGCAGAATCCAGGAACCTCTGAAGTTAGAGCTGGTGGCACAAATGCCATCCCGTGGTAAAGGCATTCCCTGCTGAGGAAGGAGATGCGGTCATGGACCCTGAACAGTTTTCGCCCCATTTTAAGAGAATTACTCGTTATCACCTAATTGGAGTCAGTGGAAGCCGTTTGGGCATACTAATGCTGACACTTCAATCCTGCAGTGGGACCCGTATTGCAGAGGAGTGCAGATATACCGCTTTTGGCTGTATATTTAAAGAAGTCTTCATGGGGCCATATACCAAAGAGAAGATTTTAAAGCTTAAAGGGCCATAATACCCAAATGTTTAAACACTTGAAAGTGATACAGTATAGCTGTAAAAAGCTGACTAGAAAATGTCTCCTGAACATCTCTATGTAAAAAAGAAAGATATTTTACCTCAAAAGTTCCTCAGTAGCCACCTCCCATTGTAAAGGATTTCTAAGCAGCATTTTAGTGTGTCTGTCCTAGGACAGCTTTGGGGATGAGCCTCGTGAACTCTCATATTATTTCACCAATCAGGTAAAGGAAGCTTACTATGAAATCTCATGAGAGTTAAGTCAAATCTCATGAGATCACAGTAAGAGTTCATGACCTCAGCACTGCTGATGCTGATTGGCTGCTGTTCATTTCTTCATTTTTTAATTTCTTTTTACCTGTAGCTGGGAGCAGCTGAGTATAACTTTTTACACAAAACTTACTCTGCTGAGCTGAGGAGATTGTGAGATAAAATATCTTCCTTTTTTACATAGAGATGCTCAGGTGATATTTTCCTGTCAGCTTTTTACAGTTATACTGCATCAGTTTCAAGTGATTTAGCATATGAGTATTATGTCCCTTTAATAAGCGTTGTATGTAAAAAGTGCTTAAGAGGAAATAGCCTGACAATTGAAAGTGAGAAATACAGTCTTGGAACATTGTCTTATCTCCTCTGTGCTTTGGAGGTTTAAAATTGAGCCTTTACACTATATTTGTTGGAGGTTTGAAGTATATACATACATAGCTCCTTTTTTATCTTTGCTTACTTTGACCAACTACAGGGAAACTAATAAGAGATCCTGGTTTCTTGGTCTTATAAAGGCTCTGCTAAAAGACACTAAAGAAATTAATATACTATTTCTGTTGGGACTAGAAGTATTTAGATATCTGTGAACCCTGTTTCTTTAATAATCTGGGTTAAACCCAGTGAAACAAATATCTTACAGAGACTCTGGTATTTTTGTCATCTATAGACTGCCAGAAGGCAGTAGCAGTAAGCCATAAGAAGGGCTCTAATAAGTATACTCAGCCTCATACCAAGGAATAAGGGCAATCTTTTGACTGAGGGTGTTAGTGGGAAAAAGGACTTGAGACTTTCTAATGTGTAGTATTGCGTTACATTTATTAAGCAGTCTGGAGTAATGATTTGTTGTGTTACTGCAACTTAATTAGACCTTAACCTTTTTAGGTTTTTTTTTTCTCTTGTAAGGTGTATCCAGTCCACGGATCATCCATTACTTGTGGGATATTCTCATTCCCAACAGGAAGTTGCAAGAGGACACCCACAGCAGAGCTGTAATATAGCTCCTCCCCTAACTGTCATAGCCAGTCATTCTCTTGCAACTCTCAACAAGCTAGGTCGTTGTAGGAGAGAGTGGTTAAATATAGTTAGTTTATTTTCTTCAATCAAAAGTTTGTTATTTTTAAATAGTACCGGTGTTGTGCTATTTTATCTCAGGCAGTAAATAGAAGAAGAATCTGCCTGAGGTTTCTATGATCTTAGCAGGTTGTAACTAAGATCCATTGCTATTCTCACATATGTCTGAGGGGATTACACAGATGAGGTAACTTCAGCGAGAGAATGGCGTGCAGTTTATTCTGCTATCAGGTATGTGCAGTTATAATTTTTTCTAGAGATGGAAAACACTACAAAATGCTGCTGATACCGGATTAATGTAAGTTAAGCCTGAATACAGTCATTTAATAACGACTGGTATCATGCTTACTCCCAGGGGTAATACCCTTATGATATTGCAATATAAAACGTTTGCTGGCATGTTTAATCGTTTTTATATATGCTTTGGTGATAAAACTTTATTGGGGCCTAGTTTTTTCCACATGGCTGGCTTAAATTTTGACTAGAAACAATTTCCACTGTTGTAGTATAAAAGTTACAGTTGGTGCAGTTAAAATTACAAACTGTGACATCCAGCTTCCCTCAAAGGCCCTCTGAATGCTATAGGACATCTCTAAAGGGCCCAAAGGCTTTCCAAAGTCGTTTATTGGGGAAGGTAGGGCCACAGCTTGCTGTGGCAGTTGGTTGTGACTGTTAAAAAATGTCTATTTCGTTTTTTTGATCCGTTTTTTGAACTAAAGGGTTAATCATCCATTTGCAAGTTGGTGCAATGCTCTGTTAGCCTATTATACACACTGTAAAAATTTCGTTTGATTTACTGCATTTTTTTCACTGTTTTTCAAATTCTGACAAAATTTGTTTCTCTTAAAGGCACAGTACACTTTTTTTATATTTGCTTGTTAACTTGATTTAAAGTGTTTTCCAAGCTTGCTAGTCTCATTGCTATTCTGTATAAACATGTCTGACATAGAAGAAACTCCTTATTTATTATGTTTAAAAGCCATGGTGGAACCCCTCTTAGAATGTGTACCAAATGTACTGATTTCATTTTATGCAATAAAGATCATTTTCTGTCTTTAAAAAAATTATCACCAGAGGAATATGACGAGGGGGAAGTTATGCCGACTAACTTTCCCCACGTGTCAGACCCTTTGATTCCCGCTTAAGGGACTCACGCTCAAATGGCGCCAAGTACATCTAGGGCGCCCATAGCGTTTACTTTACAAGACATGGCGGCAGTCATGGATAATACACTGTCAGCGGTATTAGCCAGACTACCTGAACTTAGAGGTAAGAGAGATAGCTCTGGGGTGAGACAAAATGCAGAGCATACTGACGCTTTAAGAACCATGTCTGATACTGCCTCACAATATGCAGAAGCTGAGGAAAGAGAGCTTCAGTCAGTGGGTGATGTTAATGACTTAGGAAAGATACCTGATTCTAATATTTCTACATTTAAATTTAAGCTTGAACACCTCCGCGTGTTGCTTAGGGAGGTTTTAGCTGCTCTGAATGACTGTGATACCATTGCAGTGCCAGAGAAATTGTGTAGACTGGATAAATACTTTGCAGTGCTGGTGTGTACTGATGTTTTTCCAAATACCTAAAAGGTTTACAGAAATTATTAATAAGGAATGGGATAGACCAGGTGTGCCGTTCTCTTCCCCTCCTATTTTTATAAAAATGTTTCCAATAGACGCCACCACACGGGACGTATGGCAGTCAGTCCCTAAGGTGGAGGGAGCAGTTTCTACTCTAGTAAAGCGTACTACTATCCCTGTCGAGGACAGTTGTGCTTTTTTTTTTTTTTTAGATCCAATGGATAAAAAATTAGAGGTTACCTTAAGAAAATATTTATTCAACAAGGTTTTATCCTACAGCCCCTTGCATGCATTGCCCCTGTCACTGCTGCTGTGGCGTACTGGTTTGAGTCTCTGGAAGAGGCTTTACAGGTAGCGACTCCATTGGATGACATACTTGGCAAACTTAGAGCACTTAAGCTAGCCAATTCTTTTATTCTGATGCCATTGTTCATTTGACTAAACTAACGGCTAAGAATTCTGGTTTTGCTATACAGGCGCGCAGAGCGCTATGGCTTATATCATGGTCAGCTGACGTGACTTCAAAATCTAAGCTACTTAACATTCCCTTCAAGGGGCAGACCCTATTCGGGCCTGGTTGAAGGAGATTATTGCTGATATCACTGGAGGAAAAGGTCATGCCCTTCCTCAGGACAGGTCCAAATCTAGGGCCAAACAGTCTAATTTTCGTGCCTTTCAAAACTTCAAGGCAGGTGCGGCATCAACTTCCTCTAATGCTAAACAAGAGGGAACTTTTGCTCAATCCAAGACGGTCTGGAGACCAAACCTGACCTGGAACAAAGGTAAGCAGGTAAAAAAGCCTGCTGCTGCCTCTAAGACAGCATGAAGGAACGGCCCCCTATCCGGGAACGGATCTAGTAGGGGGCAGACTTTCACTTTTTGCCCAGGCGTGGGCAAGAGATGTTCAGGATCCCTGGGCGTTGGAAATTATATCCCAGGGATATCTTCTGGACTTCAAAGCTTCCTCCCCAAAAGGGAGATTTCACCTTTCACAATTATCTGGACACCAGATAAAGAGAGAGGCATTCTTACACTATGTACGAGACCTCCTAGTTATGGGAGTGATCCATCCAGTTCCAAAGGAGGAACAGGGACAGGGTTTTTACTCAAATCTGTTTGTGGTTCCCAAAAAAGAGGGAACCTTCAGACCAATTTTGGATCTAAAGATCTTAAACAAATTCCTCAGAGTTCCGTCGTTCAAGATGGAAACTATTCGTACCATCCTACCACTGATCCAGGAGGGTCAATATATGACTACAGTGGATCTAAAGGATGCTTATCTTCACATTCCGATACACAAAGATCATCATCGGTTTCTCAGGTTTGCCTTTCAAGACAGGCATTACCAGTTGTAGCTCTTCCCTTGGGATTAGCTACAGCCCCAAGAATCTTTACAAAGGTTCTAGGGTCGCTTATGGCGGTCCTAAGGCCTCGGGGCATAGCAGTAGCCCCTTATTTAGACGACATCCTGATACAGGCGTCAAACTTCCAAATTGCCAAGTCTCATACGGACGTAGTACTGGCATTTCTGTGGTCGCATGGGTGGAAAGTGAACGAGGAAAAGAGTTCTCTATCCCCACTCACAAGAGTTTCCTTTCTATGGACTCTGATAGATTCTGTAGAAATGAAAATTCACCTGACGGATTCCAGGTTATCAAAGCTTCTAAATTCCTGCCGGGTTATTCATTCCATTCCGCGCCCTTCGGTGGTTCAGTGTATGGAAGTAATCGGCTTAATGGTAGCGGCAATGAACATAGTGCCGTTTGCACGCTTACATCTCAGACCGCTGCAACTATGCATGCTCAGTCAGTGGAACGGGGATTACACAGATTTGTCCCCTCAACTGAATCTGGACCAAGAGACCAGGGATTCTCTTCTCTGGTGGCTATCTCGGGTCCATCTGTCCAAAAGTATGACCTTTCGCAGGCCAGATTGGACAATTGTTACGACAGATGCCAGCCTTCTAGGTTGGGGTGCAGTCTGGAATTCCCTGAAGGCTCAGGGATCGTGGACTCAGGAGGAGTCTCTCCTTCCATTAAATATTCTGGAACTAAGAGCGATATTCAAGGCTCTTCAGGCTTGGCCTCAGTTAGCAACTCTGAGGTACATCAGATTTCAGTCGGACAACATCACGACTGTAGCTTACATCAACCATCAAGGGGGAACGAGAAAATCCCTAGAGATGTTAGAAGTTTCAAAAATAATTAGCTGGGCAGAGATTCACTCTTGCCACCTATCAGCTATCCATATCCCAGGTGTAGAGCACTGGGAGGCGGATTTTCTAAGTCGTCAGACTTTTCATCCGGGAGAGTGGGAACTCCATCCGGAGGTATTTGCACAACTGATTCATCGTTGGGGCAAACCAGAACTGGATCTCATGGCGTCTCGCCAGAATGCCAAGCTTCCGTGTTACGGATCCAGGTCCAGGGATCCCAAGGTGACACTGATAGATGCTCTAGCAGCGCCCTGGTCTTTCAACCTGGCTTATGTGTTTCCACCGTTTCCTCTGCTCCCTCGACTGATTGCCAAGATCAAGCAGGAGAGAGCATCGGTGATTCTGATAGCACCTGCGTGGCTACGCAGGACCTGGTATGCAGATCTAGTGGACATGTCATCCTTTCCACCATGGTCTCTGCCTCTGAAACAGGACCTTCTACTTCAGGGTCCTTTCAACCATCCAAATCTAATTTCTCTGAGGCTGACTGCCTGGAGATTGAACGCTTGATTTTATCAAAGTGTGGCTTCTCCAAGTCAGTTATTGATACCTTAAGACAGGCACGAAAGCCTGTCACCAGGAAAATTTACCATAAGGTATGGCGTAGATATCTTTATTGGTGTGAATCCAAGGGTTACTCATGGAGTAAGGTCAGGATTTCTAGGATATTATCTTTTCTCCAAGAAGGTTTGGAAAAAGGATTGTCAGCTAATTAAGCGTCTGGCAGATGTTCCAGACGTTCAGGCATTTTGTCAGGCTTTAGTTAGAATCAAGCCTGTGTTTAAACCTGTTGCTCCACCATGGAGCTTAAACTTGGTTCTTAAGGTTCTTCAAGGAGTTCCGTTTGAACCTCTTCATTCCATAGATCAAGCTTTTATCTTGGAAAGTTCTTTTTTTGGTAGCTATTTCCTCGGCTCGTAGAGTCTGAGCTATCTGCCTTACAATGTGATTCTCCTTATCTGATTTTTCATACGGATAAGGTAGTCCTGCGTACCAAACCTGGGTTCTTACATAAGGTGGTATCTAACAAGAATATCAATCAAGAGATTGTTGTTCCATCCTTGTGTTACACAATCTGGACGTGGTCCGTGCTTTAAAGTTTTACTTACAAGCTACTAAAGATTTTCGTCAAACATCTGCTTTGTTTGTTGTCTACTCTGGACAGAGGAGAGGTCAAAAGGCTTCGGCAACCTCTTTTTCTTTTTGACTAAGAAGCTTAATCCGCTTAGCCTATGAGACTACTGGACAGCAGCCTCCTGAAAGGATTACAGCTCATTCCACTAGAGCTGTGGCTTCCACTTGGGCCTTTAAAAATGAGGCTTCTTTTGATCAGATTTGCAAGGCGAAGACTTGGTCTTCGCTTCATATTTTTTCAAAATTTTACAAATTTGATACTTTTGCTTCTTCAGAGGCTGTATTTGGGAGAGAGGTTTTACGGGCAGTGGTTCCTTCCATTTAAGTTCCTGCCTTGTCCCTCCCTTCATCCGTGTACTTTAGCTTTGGTATTGGTATCCCACAAGTAATGGATGATCCTTGGACTGGATACACCTTACAAGAGAAAACACAATTTATGCTTACCTGATAAATTTATTTCTCTTGTGGTGTATCCAGTCCACGGCCCGCCCTGTCATTTTAAGGCAGGTAATTTTTAAATTTAAACTACAGTAACCACTGCACCCTATGGTTCCTCCTTTCTCGGCTTGTTTTCGGTCGAATGACTGGCTATGACAGTTAGGGGAGGAGCTATATTACAGCTCTGCTGTGGGTGTCCTCTTGCAACTTCCTGTTGGGAATGAGAATATCCCACAAGTAATGGATGATCCGTGGACTGGATACACCACAAGAGAAATAAATTTATCAGGTAAGCATAAATTGTGTTTTTTTTGGGGGGGGGGGTCCGCAATGAAGGTATCCTGTATACCCGTAAAAATATAAAAATAAAAATTTTAACACTGCATATTTAGTGTGAATATTTTTTTTTCCTTTTCACTGAAGGTATCTTGTATACCCATAAAAATATAATTAGTATGAATTTTTTTCTTTTCTCCCTAAAGGTATCGTGTATACCCAGAAAAACACACACCGAGATGTTGGCGTTAAAAAGCAGAGGTCCCAACGCTGCTTTTTACCTAACGCTGGTATTACGAGTCTGACAGGTACAGGCTCACCGCTCACTTTTCTTCCGCAACTCGAGGCTACCGCAAATGCAAATCCCCTTACGTAAATTGCGTATCCTATCTTTTCTCCAACATTGGTGTGTCCGGTCCACGGCGTCATCCTTACTTGTGGGAAAATATCTCTTCCCCAACAGGAAATGGCAAAGAGTCCCAGCAAAGCTGGACATATAGTCCCTCCTAGGCTCCGCCCACCCCAGTCATTCTCTTTGCCGTTGCACAGGCAACATCTCCACGGAGATGGTTAAGAGTTTTTTGGTGTTTAAACTTAGTTTTTATTCTTCTATCAAGTGTTTGTTATTTTAAAATAGTGCTGGTATGTACTATTTACTCTGAAACAGAAAAGGATGAAGATTTCTGTTTGTGAGAGGAAGATGATTTTAGCAGACAGTAACTAAAATCGATTGCTGTTTCCACATAGGACTGTTGAGATGAAGTAACTTCAGTTGGGGGAAACAGTTAGCAGACTTTTCTGCTTAAGGTATGACTAGCCATATTTCTAACAAGACCATGTAATGCTGGAAGGCTGTCATTTCCCCTCATGGGGACCGGTAAGCCATTTTCTTAGTCAAACAAACAGAATAAAGGGCTTAATATGGGCTAAAAAACTGGTAGACATTTTTATGGGCTAAATCGATTGCTTTATTTGGGCATTTTATTCATATTTATGCTGACAATTCGCATTTATAAACTTGGGGAACGTTTATTAAACGGCAGGCACTATGTTAGACACCTTTTCCAGTCAGGGGGCCTTCCTAGTTGTAGACTGAGCCTCATTTTCGCGCCATTACTGCGCAGTTGTTTTTTGAGAGCAGGGCATGCAGATGCATGTGTGAGGATCTGAAATTTGCTGGAAAAGCTTCTAGAAGGCGTCAATTGGTATCGTATTCCCCTCTGGACTTGGTTGGGTCTCAGCAAAGGCTATAGCTGGGACTGTATAGGGGTTAAATTTGTAAACGGCTCCGGTTCCGTTATTTTAAGGGTTAAATTTGGTGTGCAATACTCTTAATGCTTTAAGACACTGTGGTGAAATTTTGGTAATTTTTGAACAATTCCTTCATACTTTTTCACATATTCAGTAATAAAGTGTTTTCTGTTTAAAATTTAAAGAGACAGTAACGGTTTTGTTTTAAAACGTTTTTTGTGCTTTGTTGACAAGTTTAAGCCTGTTTAACATGTCTGTGCCTTCGGATAAGCTATGTTCTATATGTATGAAAGCCAGTGTGTCTCCCCATTTAAATTTATGTGATAATTGTGCCATAGCGTCCAAACAAAGTAAGGACAGTACTGCCACAGATAATGAAATTGCCCAAGATGATTCCTCAGATGAGGGGAGTAAACATGATACTACATCATCTCCTACTGTGTCTACACCAGTTTTGCCCACACAGGAGGCCCCTAGTACATCTAGTGCGCCAATGCTTATTACCATGCAACAATTAACGGCTGTAATGGATAACTCCATAGCAAATATTTTATCCAAAATGCCTACTTATCAGAGAAAGCGCGATTGCTCTGTTTTAAACACTGAAGAGCAGGAGGGCGCTGATGATAATTGTTCTGTCATACCCTCACACCAATCTGAAGGGGCCATGAGGGAGGTTTTGTCAGATGGGGAAATTTCAGATTCAGGAAAAATTTCTCAACAAGCTGAACCTGATGTTGTGACATTTAAATTTAAATTAGAACATCTCCGCGCTCTGCTTAAGGAGGTGTTATCTACTCTGGATGATTGTGACAACTTGGTCATTCCAGAGAAATTATGCAAGATGGACAAGTTCCTAGAGGTTCCGGTGCACCCCGACGCTTTTCCTATACCCAAGCGGGTGGCGGACATAGTAAATAAGGAGTGGGAAAAGCCCGGCATACCTTTTGTTCCCCCCCCTATATTTAAGAAATTATTTCCTATGGTCGACCCCAGAAAGGACTTATGGCAGACAGTCCCTAAGGTCGAGGGGGCAGTTTCTACTCTAAACAAACGCACTACTATTCCTATCGAAGATAGTTGTGCTTTCAAAGATCCTATGGATAAAAAATTGGAGGGTTTGCTTAAAAAGATTTTTGTACAGCAAGGTTACCTTCTACAACCCATTTCGTGCATTGTTCCTGTCACTACAGCAGCGTGGTTCTGGTTCGAGGAACTAGAAAACTCACTTAGTAGAGAGACTCCATATGAGGTTATGGACAGAGTTCACGCACTTAAGTTGGCTAACTCTTTTATTTTAGATGCCGCTTTGCAATTAGCTAGATTAGCGGCGAAAAATTCAGGGTTTGCTATCGTGGCGCATAGAGCGCTTTGGCTAAAGTCTTGGTCAGCGGATGTGTCATCCAAGACAAAATTGCTTAACATCCCTTTCAAAGGTAAAACTCTATTTGGACCAGAATTGAAAGAGATTATTTCAGACATCACTGGGGGAAAGGGCCACGCCCTTCCACAAGATAGGCCTTTCAAGGCCAAAAATAAGTCTAATTTTCGTTCCTTTCGCAATTTCAGGAACGGACCGGCCTCTAATTCTGCATCCTCTAAGCAAGAGGGTAATGCCTCACAACCCAAACCAGCCTGGAAACCGATGCAAGGCTGGAACAAGGGTAAGCAGGCCAAGAAGCCTGCCGCTGCTAACAAAACAGCATGAAGGAGTAGCCCCCGATCCAGGACCGGATCTAGTGGGAGGCAGACTCTCTCTCTTTGCTCAGGCTTGGGCAAGAGATGTTCAGGATCCCTGGGTGCTAGAAATAGTTTCTCAGGGTTATCTCCTGGAATTCAGGGAACTACCCCCAAGGGGAAGGTTCCACATGTCTCACTTATCCTCAAACCAAATAAAGAGACATTCGTTCTTACATTGTGTAGAAGACCTGTTAAAGATGGGAGTGATACACCCAGTTCCAATAAAGGAACTAGGAATGGGGTTTTATTCCAATCTGTTCGTAGTTCCCAAAAAAAGAGTGAACTTTCAGACCAATTTTGGATTTGAAGATCCTAAACAAATTTCTCAGGGTACCATCGTTCAAGATGGAAACCATTCGAACGATTCTACCCACTATCCAGGAAAGTCAATTTATGACTACCGTGGATCTAAAGGATGCGTAGCTACATATTCCTATCCACAAAGAACATCATCAGTTCCTAAGGTTCGCTTTTCTGGACAAGCATTACCAGTTTGTGGCCCTCCCATTCGGGTTAGCCACTGCTCCAAGGATTTTCACAAAGGTACTAGGGTCCCTTCTAGCGGTTCTAAGACCGAGGGGCATTGCAGTAGTACCTTACTTCGACGACATTCTAATACAAGCGTCGTCCCTGTCAAAAGCAAAGGCTCATACAGACATCGTTCTGGCCTTTCTCAGATCACACGGATGGAAGGTGAACATAGAAAAAAGTTCTCCGTCTCCGTCGACAAGAGTTCCCTTCTTGGGAACAATAATAGATTCCTTAGAAATGAGGATTTTTCTGACAGAGGTCAGAAAGTCAAAACTTCTAAGCACTTGTCAAGTTCTTCATTCTGTTCCTCGTCCTTCCATAGCGCAGTGCATGGAAGTAGTAGGGTTGATGGTTGCAGCAATGGACATAGTTCCTTTTGCACGAATTCATCTAAGACCATTACAACTGTGCATGCTCAAACAGTGGAATGGGGACTATACAGACTTGTCTCCAATGATTCAAGTAGATCAGAAGACCAGAGATTCACTCCGTTGGTGGCTGACCCTGGACCATCTGTCCCAGGGAATGAGCTTCCGCAGACCAGAGTGGGTCATTGTCATGACCGACGCCAGTCTAATGGGCTGGGGCGCGGTCTGGGAATCCCTGAAAGCTCAGGGTCTATGGTCTCGGGAAGAGTCTCTTCTCCCGATAAACATTCTGGAACTGAGAGCGATATTCAATGCTCTCAGGGCTTGGCCTCAACTAGCAAAGGCCAGATTCATAAGGTTCCAATCAGACAACATGACGACCGTTGCGTATATCAATCATCAGGGGGGAACAAGGAGTTCCCTGGCGATGAAAGAAGTGACCAAAATAATTCAATGGGCGGAGGATCACTCCTGCCACCTGTCTGCGATCCACATCCCAGGTGTGGAAAACTGGGAGGCGGATTTTCTGAGTCGTCAGACATTCCATCCGGGGGAGTGGGAACTCCATCCGGAGATCTTTGCCCAAATAACTCAATTATGGGGCGTTCCAGACATGGATCTGATGGCGTCTCGTCAGAACTTCAAGGTTCCTTGCTACGGGTCAAGATCCAGGGATCCCAAGGCGACTCTAGTAGATGCACTAGTCGCACCTTGGACCTTCAACCTAGCTTATGTATTTCCACCGTTTCCTCTCATTCCCAGGCTGGTAGCCAGGATCAATCAGGAGAGGGCCTCGGTGATCTTGATAGCTCCTGCGTGGCCACGCAGGACTTGGTATGCAGACCTGGTGAATATGTAATCGGTTCCACCATGGAAGCTACCTTTGAGACAGGACCTTCTTGTTCAGGGTCCATTTGAACATCCAAATCTGGTCTCCCTCCAGCTGACGGCTTGGAGATTGAACGCTTGATTCTATCGAAGCGTGGGTTCTCAGATTCTGTGATAGATACTCTGGTTCAGGCCAGAAAACCGGTAACTAGAAAGATTTACCATAAAATATGGAAAAGATATATCTGTTGGTGTGAATCCAAAGGATTCCCATGGAATAAGATAAAAATTCCTAAGATTCTCTCCTTTTTACAAGAAGGTTTGGAGAAAGGATTATCTGCAAGTTCTCTAAAGGGACAGATCTCTGCTTTATCTGTCTTACTACACAAAAGACTGGCAGCTGTGCCAGATGTTCAAGCATTTGTTCAGGCCCTGGTTAGGATCAAGCCTGTTTACAGACCTTTGACTCCTCCCTGGAGTCTAAATCTAGTTCTTTCAGTTCTTCAAGGGGTTCCGTTTGAACCTTTACATTCCATAGATATTAAGTTACTATCTTGGAAAGTTTTGTTTTTGGTTGCAATTTCTTCTGCTAGAAGAGTTTCAGAGTTATCTGCTCTGCAGTGTTCTCCGCCCTATCTGATGTTCCATTCAGATAAGGTGGTTTTGCGTACTAAGCCTGGTTTTCTTCCTAAGGTTGTTTCTAACAAAAATATTAACCAGGAGATAGTTGTACCTTCTTTATGTCCGAATCCAGTTTCAAAGAAGGAACGTTTGTTACACAATTTGGACGTAGTCCGTGCTCTAAAATTCTATTTAGAGGCTACAAAAGATTTCAGACAAACATCTTCCTTGTTTGTTGTTTATTCTGGTAAAAGGAGAGGTCAAAAAGCGACTTCTACCTCTCTTTCCTTTTGGCTTAAAAGCATCATCCGATTGGCTTATGAGACTGCCGGACGGCAGCCTCCTGAAAAAATCACAGCTCCCACATGGGCCTTCAAGAACGAGGCTTCTGTTGACCAGATATGTAAGGCAGCGACTTGGTCTTCACTGCACACTTTTGCCAAATTTTACAAATTTGATACTTTTGCTTCTTCAGAGGCTATTTTTGGGAGAAAGGTTTTGCAAACTGTGGTGCCTTCCGTTTAGGTAACCTGATTTGCTCCCTCCCTTCATCCGTGTCCTAAAGCTTTGGTATTGGTTCCCACAAGTAAGGATGACGCCGTGGACCGGACACACCAATGTTGGAGAAAACAGAATTTATGCTTACCTGATAAATTACTTTCTCCAACGGTGTGTCCGGTCCACGGCCCGCCCTGGTTTTTTTATCAGGTCTGATGAATTATTTTCTCTAACTACAGTCACCACGGTACCATACGGTTTCTCCTATATATATTTCCTCCTGTCCGTCGGTCGAATGACTGGGGTGGGCGGAGCCTAGGAGGGACTATATGTCCAGCTTTGCTGGGACTCTTTGCCATTTCCTGTTGGGGAAGAGATATTTTCCCACAAGTAAGGATGACGCCGTGGACCGGACACACCGTTGGAGAAAGTAATTTATCAGGTAAGCATAAATTCTGTTTTTATTGGGATTTGCCTAACGCTGGTATTACGAGTCTTGGAAGAAGTGAGCGGTAGACCCTCTCCTGTCAAGACTTCTACCGCATTTAAAAGTCAGTAGTTAAGTGCTACAATGTACACTAACACCCATAAACTACCTATTAACCCCTAAACCGAGGCCCCCCCACATCGCAAACATTAAAATAAAAAATTGTAACCCCTAATCTGACGACCGGACATCGCTGCCACCTACATTATACCTATTAACCCCTAATCTGCTGCCCCTAACATCGTCGACACCTACATTATATTTATTAACCCCTAATGCTGCAACCCCCAACGTCGCCGCTACTATATTAAAGTTATTAACCCCTAAACCTAAGTCTAAACCTAACCCTAACCCCCCCTAACTTAAATATAATTTAAATTAAACGAAATACATTTAACATAATTAAATAAATTAATCCTATTTAAAACTAAATACTTACCTATAAAATAAACCATAAGCTAGCTACAATATAACTAATAGTTACATTGTAGCTAGTTTAGGATTTATATTTATTTTACAGGCAAGTTTGTATTTATTTTAACTAGGTAGAATAGTTATTAAATAGTTATTAACTATTTAATAACTACCTAGCTAAAATAAGTACAAACTTACCTGTAAAATAAATCCTAACCTAAGTTACAATTACACCTAACACTACACTATCATTAAATAAATTACCTAAACTACCTACAATTAATTACAATTAAATTCAATAAACTAAATTACGGAAAAAAAAACACTAAATTACAGAAAATAAAAAAAGAATTACAAGAATTTTAAACTAATTACACCTAATCTAATCCCCCTAATTAAATAAAAAAGCCCCCCAAAATAATAAAATTTCCCTACCCTATACTAAATTACAAATAGCTCTTAAAAGGGCCTTTTGCGGGGGAATTGCCCCCAAAGTAATCAGCTCTTTTACCTGTAAAAGAAAAATACAATACCCCCCAACATTAAAACCCACCACCCATACACCCCTACTCTAAAACCCACCCAATCCCCCCTTAAAAAAAACTAACACTAACCCCCTGAAGATCACCCTACCTTGAGCCGTCTTCATCCAGCCGGGCACAAGTGGTCCTCCATACGGCAGAAGTCTTCATCCGATCGGGGCAGAAGAGGTCCTCCAGACGGCAGAGGATTAGATTAGGAGTAATTAGTTTAAAATTCTTGTAATTCTTTTTTATTTTCTGTAATTTAGTGTTTGTTTTTTTCCGTAATTTAGTTTATTGAACTTAATTGTAATTAATTGTAGGTAGTTTAGTTAATTTATTTAATGATAGTGTAGTGTTAGGTGTAATTGTAACTTAGGTTAGGATTTATTTTACAGGTAATTTTGTACTTATTTTAGCTAGGTAGTTATTAAATACTTAATAACTATTTAATAACTATTCTACCTAGTTAAAATAAATACAAAGTTGTCTGTAAAATAATATAAATCCTAAGCTAGCTACAATGTAACTATTAGTTATATTGTAGCTATCTTAGGGTTTATTTTATAGGTAAGTATTTAGTTTTAAATAGGATTAATTTATTTAATTATGTTAAATGTATTTCGTTTAATTTAAATTATATTTAAGTTAGGGGGGGTTAGACTTAGGGTTAGACTTAGGTTTAGGGGTTAATGAATTTATTATAGTAGCGGCGACGTTGAGGTCGGAAGATTAGGGGTTAATAAATGTAGGTAGGTTTTGGCGACGCTGGGGGTGGAGGATTAGGGGTTAATAAAATTGAACTAGTGTTTGCGAGGCGGGAGTGCGGCGGTTTAGGGGTTAATACATTTATTAAAGTGGCGGCGATGTCCGGTCGGCAGATTAGGGGTTAATAATTGTAGGTAGGTGGCGGCAACATTGGGGGCAGCAAATGAGGGGTTTATAAGTATAATGTAGGTGGCGGCGGTGTCCGGAGCGGCAGATTAGGGGTTAATAATATAATGTAGGTGTCAGCGATAGCGGGGGCGGCAGATTAGGGGTTAATAAGTGTAAGATTAGGGGTGTTTAGACTCGGGTTCATGTTAGCGTGTTAGGTGTAGACATATTTTTTATTTTCCCATAGGAAACAATGGGGCTGCGTTAGAAGCTGGACGCTGTTTTTTGCAGGTGTTAGGTTTTTTTCCAGCCAGCTCAGCCCCATTGTTTCCTATGGGGAAATCGTGCACTAGCTAGCTGGCACTAGCACGTTTAGCCAGCTTACCGCTACCGTAAACAACGCTGGTATTGAGGTGAGATGTGGAGCTAAATTCTGCTCTACGCTCACCTTTTTGCGGCTAACGCCAGGTTTAAAAAATCCTGTAATACCAGCGTTGGCTTAAGGTAGCGTTAGAAAAAAAAGCCTCGTTAGCAACGCACCCCTGTTAACGCCTGTTATTGCGTATCTTTTTTTTTTTTTTTTTACACTGAAGGTATCTGGGGTACTCATAAAGATTTATTTGTATGAACACGGTATTTTAGTGTGTCTTTTATATATATATATATATATATATATATATATATATATATATTATTTTTTATTTATTTTTTTAAACACTGCATATTAGTGTGTAATTTTATTTATTTTATTTATTTTTTTTGTATATGGATAAATTTGTTTCCTCAACCTCTAAGTCTAAAACAGAAAGTATGGCGAGAAATCGACACCAAGATAAAAAGAGTAATTGATCTAGTTTAGATCTTGGGTTGGAAATCTCTATGGAAGATAGAAGCCAGTCCTCAGAATTACTTAAACAGAAGAGCGCAGAATTGCTTAAACAGATGAGCACAATGTTTCTACCAAAATTTGATTCCATACAAAATAGCTTAGATTCCTTAGCACAAGATGTAAAACAATTTCCATCTAGAATGTCCCTAGTTGAACAAAGGGTCTCAGATTTGGAGGACAGGGACATAGAACAAGAGACAGTAATTAATTCTTTGACCACACAAGTTAAGCCATTGACTGCTAAAGTAGATGACTAAGAAAACAGTTGCAAGAAGAAACTTACGAATAATCGGTCTCTCGGCTGAAGTGGCCTATAAAAGAAGGTTATGCGCACCTATTTGTTCAAGGCTGATTTGAGAGGGTAGAATTCTTAGGTTGCTATATCCTGCTAGAATTAGCTTGAAAACTAAGGATGGGTTCAGGATTTTTGATAATGCCTAGGAAATTGAAGATTTGAAGGATGAATGAATTATGTAACAATTTGAGATAGATGGATTATGGTTATGTGTTTAGAAGATTTAAATTATGTCAGAATTTTTTTCTATTGTTTGTTTTTGGGGGGTTTTCTCAGTTTTCTCTCTCTGTCATTCTCCCTACTGGGGGATTTGTCCTCAGCTCGTATGAGTTATAAGTTGTAGACTAGGCTCATGGAATGTTGGTGGGATTACCTCCCCAGTTAAAAGGAAGGCCATTCTACAGCATTTTAATAGATTGAATAGATATTGGAATGATTAAGGAAACTCATTTGAAAGATGAAGAATGTAAAAAACTAAAATGGGGATTGTTGGGGGAAGTTATTTACACTCTTGTGTTCTGAGAAGAAAAGAGAAGTAGCTTTTTTGATAAGGAAAGCTCTCCAACATAAAATTAAGAAAGTGATTTTAGATGAATAGAGTAGATATATAATTCTAGATATTGATATAATGGGAAAGATTTCTGTAATTCTCTTCAAAATATACTGGGGGAATATCTGTCACGTAAAATTATTATTTGGGGAGATTTTTTTTTTTTTTATTTTTTTATTTTATTGAAGTTCAATCAAAGGCTTACATGCAAGTCATGTCATCAAAAAGAAAACATAGATGAACTGGTAATAAACATACAAGCAATAAGAAAATAGATTAGACAGTATATAATGACCTATCATGGGGGCATAAATGTAATGCTTGCCTTTTGTAACTGTATACCTCCTATTTGATAAATGAGGCCACTCATGGACCTCCTAGTAATAAAGAGAATGCATAGCTACAGGAGGAACCTGCTAATTGCAAGAGACCGCTCTTGGATCTCATATGTTGAACTTCTATTTAGTGTTTATTTCTTAACAGCCATGTAGCGAACTGCTGTGTTATAATATGGTTCTCCCTAACTTCTTAAAGGGTCAGTCCCGGGTTTAATTGAACTTATTAGATATTGTAGGGGAGAACTTATAAAAAAGGGCTGAAATAGGTGTAAAAAGCAAAAAAGGTGGAAAAGTTGATAAGAGTGATAAAAGCGCCAACAGCTGCCTAATAACTATAGGAGAAAAATGTTATTGCCTTTGTGGGTTCCCTCTAAGTGGTATCCTAGTAATATTTGGTATATCAACATAATTTGACATCTATATCTATGTACTATCGTCTCCCTGAATTAACATTAGGGCACTACTGGTAGTTTATAGCTTGCAGAACTAGTACTTCAGTCATTTAAATTACAATTAGTGGGACTTCCATGTGTTAGAGTAAGAGTCAGCAAAAAAAGAGTTAGAAGCCTTACACTATATGTCACTGGATTACTATGTGTGTGCACTGGTAATTGTTTGGCGTGCTAATCTGGTGGACATTTGGGCCATATGAGACTTATGAGCATTTGCCTATAATAGCTGCAAGTATGTAGGATCAGTGGGAGGGAGTATACCAGACCATCCCGGCCGCAGACAGCCCAGTCACTCCAATCACCTCTGCCTTCACTTTAAAAAAGGAAGATAAATATTAATTTTGGCCTCAAATAGCGCCTTGCCATCAAGAGAAAAAAAAAAAAAATGTATTAGAGGATTGAGCAGAGATGAGTAGGTAATGCTCTAGGGGTGCTCTTAATAACAAGCAGACTGGTAAGCATATCATTTAGCCAACATGCCTAAGAGATCCTATGCGTGTGAAATAGTTAAAAATCGTCATACGCCATATATATGAATACATAAACAACATGTATAAAAGATGAATGAAAAACATACAAAGAAATGAAACCCCACAAGAAACTCTTATACTGGAGAGTAACAGAGTGAATAACTGTTCCAGGGGTGCCTGTAAGAGAGAACATACTCGTAAAAATACCATACTACTACCATGCACTCCAAGGGGGTGTTCTTTTAGTTATAGAAGCCACAGCACATGTCCTATTAAAAAATACTCTGTGTAGAATAGGGATTTACAAAAACAAACTAGCACTGTATCATACTGCATCTCCCAGCCAACAATCCAGCTACAAAGATATGGTAATTATGACCTATGTGTCAAAGTTTATGCAGACATTAAAGTTAATAGACTGACTTCTTATATTGAGACAAGCGAATAATAAAACGTAGCAGACCCCAGCTCTTATGTTTAAAGGTTTGACAGTAGGGAAATCACAAACACATTTAGAACACTGAGTATGCACACTTAACTATAAAAGGGTAATACCACTTGCAGTTACAAAAAATGATCAGCCCTGGAGCTTCATTTAGCAAGTCTATGGTGGTTATACTGTTAGGGCAATAAGTCACAGAGATAGAGTCCACAAGCGTAACCGCTCCACCTCCATCATTTTCTCCTCTCACCCAACACCGATTCTGTGAATCAAAGAAAACCTGAGAGTACCGATCTTCTTGCAGGCAAACAGGCCACCTACGATCCCCTCCCGCCTCTCGTATTGCAGTTTGTGCGCATCAGAGAATGAGAAGGGATAACTGTTGGGCCCGGCTTCGCTTTTAATGTAAGGCTTGTGCGGAACCTGAGGTGCGTGCCCCATGCTGCATCCAGAAGTATAGTGGCGCAAAGTGTTGTGGCGGCATAGAGGGTCATCTAGTTCCATAGGTATACACAGGCTAGGCTCCTCATGGACACTAGTTAGAAGCTGTAGTTGCCATAGCTGGGTTCCATATGACACGCTGGTAGCAAGGGTCGGAAACTCACACTCTGGTGTGGGGGCAGCTGCAGCTGTGTCTGCTCGTCCAGCCGACTCAAATGGCAGAGATGGAAAAGACCTGCTCTCC
Organism: Bombina bombina; assembly: GCF_027579735.1. Classification (NCBI taxonomy): domain Eukaryota; kingdom Metazoa; phylum Chordata; class Amphibia; order Anura; family Bombinatoridae; genus Bombina; species Bombina bombina. Next base: position 763,147,030 of record NC_069502.1, on the reverse strand, counting down.
CCCTCTGAGCCATCATCTGCTACTGAATCCACATTTTGCGTAGCCAAAGAGGTTATGAGTTCACTGTTCACTGGGTACGGTTGTAAAATTGTACTCAGGCTTTCCTCCATTTTGTGAAAGTGCTCCGCTAGTAACGTTTTAATGCCGTTTAGCAAGAACATGCCCTCCATGGTATATCTTAAAAGAACTTATGTAGGCAACTGTCACCTTGATCTATATTGTAATTGCACTTACTGTGCAAACTAACGACAAGAGCCAAACAGCATCCTGCCGGGGGGTAGTTCACGTGGCTGATGTTAGAGGCCACAACTATAAAAGTATATTTGGGGAGATTTTAATATAGTTTATTCACCAGTATTAGATAGACAGAAAAATTATAAGAAGGGAGCACATTGTCCATCTCAAGAATCCAAATGTTTGAAGTCCCTAATTTTTAATTTGGAGCTGACGGATATTTGGAGGCTTTATAATCCCGACGTAAAATAGTACACATGTGTTTCTAAGACACATAACTGCCTCTCTAAAATAAATATGTATCTAGTTGGTAATTCACTACTATCGACAGTAAATAAAGTAACTATATCCCCATTCACAATCTCTCACCATGCACCAATTTTACTAGAATTAAATATAGGTGAAACACACTCTAGTATGAATAAAAAAAAATTCTCTAGATACTTGTATAATAATTATCAAATTTCACAAATTTTTAAATGAATGTTGGACAGAACATCTGCAGTTTTACAATGGCTCTGTTCAGGATTCTGAGATTTTGTGGAAAGCTTTTAAAGCGGTAAGTCATGGAGAAATCCTGGCTTATGTAATAAGAGAAAATAAAAAACAAAATAAGCGTAGGATTCAACTTAATAAATAAATATAAACAATATATTCAAGATTTTACTTATGTTAGTTGGAAGAGTTATTTAATGTTTAAATAAAAATATTGGGTATGATATGGGAATAAATCTCTTACACCTAGATTACGAGTTTTGTGTTAGTAGGGGTGCGGTGGTAACGAGCAGTTTTCCCTCACCGCTCACTTGCAGACAGCGCTGGTATTACGGGTTTTTACAAACCCGGTGTTAACCGCAAAAAAGTAAGCGAAGAGCAAAATTTTGCTACACATATCACCTCAATACCAGCGCTGCTTACGTTAGCGGTGAGCAGGTAAAACGTGCTTGTGCACGATTTCCCCATAGGAATCAATGGGGGAGAGCCGGCTGAAAAAAAACCTAACACTGCAAAAAGCAGCGTTCAGCTCCTAACGCAGCCCCATTGATTCCTATGGGGAAATACTTTTTATGTCTACACCTAACACCCTAACATGAACCCCGAGTCTAAACACCCCTAATCTTACACTTATTAACCCCTAATCTGCTGCCCCCAACATCGCCGACACCTACATTATATTATTAACCCCTAATCTGCCGCTCCAGACACCGCTGCCACCTACATTATACTTATGAACCCCTAATCTGCTGCCCCCAACATCGCCGAACCCTACATTATATTTATTAACCCCTAATCTGCCGCCCCAAATGTTGCCGCAACCTAACTACATTTATTAACCCCTAATCTGCCGCCCACAATGTCGCCACCACTATATTATATGTATTAACCCCTAAACCTAAGTCTAACCCTAACCCTAACACCCCCTAACTTAAATATAATTACAATAAATCTAACTAAAATTACTACAATTACCTAAATAATTCCTATTTAAAACTAAATACTTACCTATAAAATAAACCCTAAGATAGCTACAATATAACTAATAGTTACATTGTAGCTATCTTAGGTTTTATTTTTATTTTACAGGCAACTTTGTATTTATTTTAACTAGGTACAATAGTTATTAAATAGTTATTAACTATTTAATAACTACCTAGTTAAAATAAAGACAAATTTACCTGTAAAATAAAACCTAACCTAAGTTACAATTACACCTAACACTACACTATAATTAAATAAATTCCCTAAACTAAATACAATTAATTACAATTTAAAAAAATTATCTAAAGTACGAAAATCCCCCCACTAAATTACAGAAAATAATAAAATAAGTACAAGATTTTTAAACTAATTACACCTACTCTAATCACCCTAACAAAATAAAAAAGCCCCCCAAAATAAAAAAAAGCCCTACCCTACACTGAATTACAAATAGCCCTTAAAAGGGCCTTTTGTAGGGCATTGCCCCAAAGTAATCAGCTCTTTTACCTGTAAAAAAAAGTACAAATACCCCCCCAACATTAAAACCCACCACCCACACAACCAACCCTACTCTAAAACCCACCCAATCCCCCCTTAAAAAAACCCTAACACTAACCCCTTGAAGATCACCCTACTATGAGATGTCTTCACCCAACGGGGCAGAAGTGGTCCTCCAGACGGGCAGAAGTCTTCATCCAAGCCGGGCAGAAGAGGTCCTCCAGACGGGCAGCAGTCTTTATCCAGATGGCATCTTCTATCTTCATCCATCCGGCGCGGAGTGGGTCCATCTTCAAGACATCCGACGCGGAGCATCCTCTTCAAACGATGGCTGACTGAAGAATGAAGGTTCCTTTAAATGATGTCATCCAAGATGGCGTCCCTTCAATTCCGATTGGCTGATAGAATTCTATCAGCCAATCGGAATTAAGGTAGAAAAATTCCTATTGGCTGATGCAATCAGCCAATAGGATTGAGCTCGCATTCTATTGGCTGGTCCAATCAGCCAATAGAATGCCAGCTCAATCATTTTGAGTCTTTTTTGCCGTTGTATAAAGAACTATAATAGTGGGCAAACATGTCAACTATTTCCTGGGGATGGGAGGAAACCTGGGCATCTGAGCGCTGAAGTATCGGGATGGACATAGCCTGATAACTATCTCTCGGCTAGATTTAGAGTTTGGCGGCCAAAGGGGTGCGTTAGCTACGCGTGCTTTTTTTCTCCCGCACCTTTTAAACACCGCTGGTATTTAGAGTTCACAGAATGGCTGGGTTTTCAGTGCGTTAGGCTCCAAAAAGGGAGCGTAGAGCATAATTTAACGCCACTGCAACTCTAGATACCAGCGGTGCTTACGGACGCGGCCAGCTTCAAAAACGTGCTTGTGCACGATATCCCCATAGAAAACAATGGGGCTGTTTGAGCTGAAAAAAAACCTAACACCTGCAAAAAAGCAGCGTTCAGCTCTTAACGCAGCCCCATTGTTTTCTATGGGGAAACACTTCCTACGTCTGCACCTAACACTCTAACATGTACCCCGAGTCTAAACACCCCTAACCTTACACTTATTAACCCCTAATCTGCCGCCCCCGCTATCGCTGACACCTGCATATTATTATTAACCCCTAATCTGCCGCTCCCTACACCGCCGCAACATACATTATAGTTATGTACCCCTAATCTGCTGCCCCTAACACCGCCGACCCCTATATTATATTTATTAACCCCTAATCTGCCCCCCACAACTTCGCCGCCAGCTACCTACAATAATTAACCCCTAATCTGCCGATCGGAGCTCACCGCTACTATAATAAATGTATTAAGCCCTAAAGCTAAGTCTAACCCTAACACTAACACCCCCCTAAGTTAAATATAATTTTTATCTAACGAAATAAATTAACTCTTATTAAATAAATTATTCCTATTTAAATCTAAATACTTACCTGTAAAATAAACCCTAATATAGCTACAATATAAATTATAATTATATTGTAGCTATTTTAGGATTAATATTTATTTTACAGGCAACTTTGTATTTATTTTAACCAGGTACAATAGCTATTAAATAGTTAATAACTATTTAATAGCTACCTAGTTAAAATAATAACAAAATTACCTGTAAAATAAATCCTAACCTAAGTTGCAATTAAACCTAACACTACACTATCAATAAATTAAATAAACTACCTACAATTATCTACAATTAAACCTAACACTACACTATCAATAAATAAATTAAATACAATTCCTACAAATAAATACAATTAAATAAACTAACTAAAGTACAAAAAATAAAAAAGAACTAAGTTACAAAAAATAAAAAAATATTTACACACATTAGAAAAAAATTACAACAATTTTAAACTAATTACACTTACTCTAAGCCCCCTAATAAAATAACAAAGACCCCCAAAATAAAAAAATGCCCTACCCTATTCTAAATTACAAAAGTTCAAAGCTCTTTTACCTTACCAGCCCTTAAAAGGGCCCTTTGCGGGGCATGCCCCAAAGAATTCAGCTCTTTTGCCTGTAAAAAAACATACAATACCCCCCCCAACATTACAACCCACCACCCACATACCCCTAATCTAACCCAAACCCCCCTTAAATAAACCTAACACTAAGCCCCTGAAGATCTTCCTACCTTGTCTTCACCATGCCAGGTATCACCGATCGTTCCAGGCTCCGAAATCTATTGGCTGTTCCGATCAATAGAATGCAAGCTCAATCTGATTGGCTGATCGGATCAGCCAATCGGATTGAACTTGATTCTGATTGGCTGATTCCATGGCCAATCAGAATTTTCCTACCTTAATTCCGATTGGCTGATAGAATCCTATCAGCCAATCGGAATTCGAGGGACGCCATCTTGGATGACGTCCCTTAAAGGAACCGTCATTCGTCGGGAAGTCGTCGGAAGAAGAAGATGGGTCCGCGGTGGAGGTCTTCAAGATGGAGCCGGTCGTCATCGGATGAAGATAGAAGATGCCGCTTGGAAGAAGATGGTTGCCGGTCCGGATATACTCTTCTTCCCGGATAGGATGAAGACTTTGGAGCCTCTTCTGGACTTCTTCAGCCGTCGCTTGATAGAAGACTTCAGCTGGATGATGGATGTCTAGCCCCCGCTTGGGCTTGGATGAAGATTTCGGAGCCTGGAACGATCAGTGATACCTGGCATGGTGAAGACAAGGTAGGAAGATCTTCAGGGGCTTAGTGTTAGGTTTATTTAAGGGGGGTTTGGGTTAGATTAGGGGTATGTGGGTGGTGGGTTGTAATGTTGGGGGGGGTATTGTATGTTTTTTTTTACAGGCAAAAGAGCTGAATTCTTTGGGGCATGCCCCGCAAAGGGCCCTTTTAAGGGCTGGTAAGGTAAAAGAGCTTTGAACTTTTGTAATTTAGAATAGGGTAGGGCATTTTTTTTATTTTGGGGGTCTTTGTTATTTTATTAGGGGGCTTAGAGTAGGTGTAATTAGTTTAAAATTGTTGTAAATTTTTTTCTAATGTTTGTAAATATTTTTTTATTTTTTGTAACTTAGTTCTTTTTTATTTTTTGTACTTTAGTTAGTTTATTTAATTGTATTTATTTGTAGGAATTGTATTTAATTTATTTATTGATAGTGTAGTGTTAGGTTTAATTGTAGATAATTGTAGGTATTTTATTTAATTAATTTATTGATAGTGTAATGTTAGGTTTAATTGTAACTTAGGTTAGGATTTATTTTACAGGTACTTTTGTAATTATTTTAACTAGGTAGCTATTAAATAGTTATTAACTATTTAATAGCTATTGTACCTGGTTAAAATAATTACAAAGTTGCCTGTAAAATAAATATTAATCCTAAAATAGCTAAGATATAATTATAATTTATATTGTAGCTATATTAGGATTTATTTTACAGGTAAGTATTTAGATTTAAATAGGAATAATTTATTTAATAAGACTTAATTTATTTCGTTAGATAAAAAATATATTTAACTTAGGGGGTTGTTAGTGTTAGGGTTAGAATTAGCTTAAGGGGTTAAACAATTTATTAGAGTAGCGGTGAGCTCCGATCTGCAGATTAGGGGTTAATACTTGAAGTTAGCTGTCGGCGATGTTAGGGAGGGCAGATTAGGGGTTAATACTATTTATTATAGGGTTATTGAGGCGGGAGTGAGGCGGATTAGGGGTTAATACATTTATTATACTAGCGGTGAGCTCCGGTCGGCAGATTAGGGGTTAATTATTGTAGGTAGCTGGCGGCGACGTTGTGGGGGGCAGATTAGGGGTTAATAAATATAATATAGGGGTCGGCGGTGTTAGGGGCAGCAGATTAGGGGTACATAGGGATAACGTAGTTGGCGGCGTTGTACGGAGCGGCAGATTAGGGGTTAAACAATTTAAATATAGTGGCGGCGATGTGGGGGGACCTCGGTTTAGGGGTACATAGGTAGTTTATGGGTGTTAATGTACTTTAGAGCACAGTAGTTAAGAGCTTTATGAACCGGCGTTAGCCCAGAAAGCTCTTAACTACTGACTTTTTTCTGCGGCTGGAGTTTTGTCGTTAGATTTCTAACGCTCACTTCAGCCACGACTCTAAATACCAGCGTTAGAAAGATGCCATTGAAAAGATAGGATACGCAATTGACGTAAGGGGATCTGCGGTATGGAAAAGTCGCGGCTGGAAAGTGAGCGTTAGACCCTTTAATGACTGGCTCCAAATACCAGAGGGCGGTAAAAACCAGCGTTAGGAGCCTCTAACGCTGGTTTTGACGGCTACCGCCCAACTCTAAATCTAGGCCTCTGATTTTTATGCCAAATACTTATCTGGTTTGTTTGCATATAAAAAATAATTTGTTTTTAACCTGTGGGCAAGTTTAATAGATTGATCATGTAGGATCTTATTTATCTTATTTAATTGTTGTCTCTTTTGTGTGACTGGGTCTCCCTAAATTCCCTTTCAAGGGCTTCAATCTCAGTGTATAATTGGGATGTAACTTGATTAGTTTTCTTCTTAAATTTAGATTTTTCCTTAATCATCAGACCTCTTAACACTACTTTGTGGGCCGCCCATACTGAAACTGGACTTTAATTTTCCAATATTCCATCATAGCCCGCATAATATCTTGTTTAATAGATGGATCTTTAAGGCATGAGGAATCAGATGTCACGTCTTGGACCTCTTTGGATCAAGCATTCCCTCCAGAGAAATCTGGGTGATAGAGTGATCTGACTATGTGCATGGCAAAATGTTAGCCGAAAGGAAAATTGGTCTAAGAATTTGAATGACAAAAATATAATCCAATTTGGAATAGCTATTATGAGCAGTGGAAAAATAAGTAGTGTCTGTCAGAGGTAATTCCATTAAGTTGTTTCCATGTATCTAAAAGCGTATGTGGGGCTATGGATTCCATAATAGTTTTGGCAATGGTCTTCAACCTAGCCTGCTTACCAGATTGGTTCAGTTTAGATAGGTAGTTTAAGGATTGTAGATCCACATTGAAATCCCCCGCTAATATAATTCTTGTCTGTGATCAGTTGGTTAGCAAATGAGATATATGTTGGAAAAATACATCCTGTTTTTCATTTAGTGCGTAAATATTACATAGAGTTATAGCCACCCCTTGAATCTGGCCTTGAACTATTAGGTACCGACCCTCTTTATCCATCAGAGTCTTAGAGTGTGTTAAGTGTAATGAGGAATTAATTAATATTGAGACTCCTCTTTTTTTTTTGTCTGTAGTGAAGTGAAAGTACTGATTAAATTATCTGGACCAATATTTAGGGATATTAGGTCTGGTATTCCTGTATGAATATGATATTTGCATGGTGTTTTTTATATTGTGTCATTGCTGTATGTCTTTAAGTATCTGAATGAAGTCCCCTCGCATTGTGCGAGAGCAAATTAATGGTTGCGAGATTAATTGACAAGCATAAGGATCTATCATATATTGTGCGGTGAGTATGCTCTGTCTAAACAGCCCCAAGAGCTCTAATGGTACATAGTAGGTAGTGTGAAACCCTACAAATACATTTAGATCTAACTGTATATCTACAATAATACCTGTCTGGAGGAAAAGACTGACAATGCCATTTTTACAGTGATATAAACCTAAATTAAGGTACAACAAAATTAACCAAAACAACAACTGAACATTACAGAATCTCAGTAGATAGAAAACAAACTGTATTGCAAGTTAAGCACAGTGTTAGCTAAAACCCATCACAATGTGATACACAACTGTTTTTGTATTAACATGAACAAAATACTGGGTTAGCGCATAGAAACATATCAGTCGGACTTACGGTGGGCGGGCGGGACTTCTGGATGGAAGCAAGCTACAAGAGCTCCACTACTATCAGCCAAATAAGTGGCCTTTTTCAAAATATTTGGAGACCATGCAGACCCCCACATCATAAATCTTACTGGGAGACCTTGCTCTGGTCATCGCCAGTTGATACTACAATTGTGTAGGGCGCTCCATCAGCCCTAGCCCCCGGGCGCATCATAAAACTAAGAAGGCCATCTGGCGCTGTGGCGTGTGTTCTGCTGCCACGCTGTATATAGTTTTGTATCTACATATCATCCTCCTTCCTGACCTTACGCAATGGAATTGTCCATCATTAAAGAAGCAAGCTCCGACAACTACATCCATGCTGAAATAAAGGCCATGTTCTTGCCTAGGCTGGACAGACTTCTTTCGTCCTGCATGGATCTCTGCACAAGGGTGAGGATACCGGAGCAATCTTCCCGCCTCAAGAAATCTGTACCCAGTCGGCATGGGCCTACCTCACAGTCGTTGGCAACTACTACCAGATCCTATGCCGGGGGGACAGACAACGGCCTCACAACCTCAGCTTCTTCACAGAGTGGTGAGGAGGCTATGTCATCGGAGACTGGGATAACTCCTGCATGCTTGAATCTGTTGGAGCCTGTCGTAGTACCCATACCCATGTCTTCTCCTGCGACTGCTCTAGACGTAGACCTCAGATACAGAATTGAAGAGAAAGCCGCCATCATCACATTTAACCCAGCAATGGCGGAGGAGGTATCTCTCAGCTTACAATATTTGCGTTTCATTATACGTGGGGACTCACATGATTACTTTACATATAGTGTTAAAGTCATGCCTGCACAACACACCAAACTCGAACTGAGCAGGTCTGTCAATGTGGACAAGAGACTCACAAAAAAGAAGAAGCAGGACACGGACTGGTGGAGATCACTTTGTTGCTGTACTCACAAGATGCACCACTGCTGGAAGCAGTGTAGGACCCACTTAGCTACGAGTATTGGCTGAACTATAAGCCTTTCCTTTGTATCAGCATAGTCAGGCCCCAATAATTCAGATAAAGAAGTTTATGTATATCGTTGCACAACACTAATAATATTTAATTTCTGTGGTTTGAATGTATCCTCTAAATAGAAGGCATATAATATTGTTATGTCAATATGCCCGAGTCTGGATGACTGTTGGACCTGATATTGGCACTAATATGTTTGTTTCTATCTTCTTGCACCATATCTACAATCGACAGCACAAGTAATACAGCTAGCGATATGTAATTGTTCTATAATTTGTAATAGACCAGATTAGTAGTATGCTGCTAACTCTGTTCTCTAGGTCTGCTCATTTAATAGACAGCGTGCTGTTTTTTAAAAATGATCTACACCGCTATAAAGTGCTAACGCTGTTTGATTTCATGTATTAATTCCGCAGAATGTATAATCTTTATATTTAAACTATGGAATCCCTTGTCCTAAGCTAAGGTTTACTTGGTTATTTTAGGTCACTGCTGATAAGCTTTCTATGATGCTCAGTCTCTAATGGCGGTGAGGGATCAGGCTAACGCACCAACCCTACTGGAAAATGTATAGCAGGACAGATACTGTTTATGTTTTCATAGTTTAGATTAGCCGAGTTTTTTGTTTTTCAAAACCACAAATTTAAAGAAGTGCTTCACTTTACCAAAATACAAGATGCTATCTCTGATCCAGTAAACACAATATAACACTTATAATGTGATTAGGTTCAGTCCAATGTCCATATACTGTATATAGGATACGTCCTTCCTTATTGCTGTCAGAAATTGTACTGATCCTTATAGCAAACTTTAACCTGCAGCTCCTTGAAGAGGTGACTGTTTGTTCTTACAGTCGGCAAATACACAATACAGGAGGAATCTGGAGCGCTAAAATAAACAGAATGCCACAGAATAGTGTGAGATCCGACAGACAAATCTTTAATAAATACAAGCTGGAACTACTCACAAACATAGAAGTATAATGTACAGTTCACAAGAAAAAACTTGTAGCTGCTTATTGACCACTATGAGGAGAGTCTGAAGAGCCTTTGATGTGTATTCAGCAGTATCAGCGATACCAAGAAAGTCTAAAGAGCCTTGATGTGTATTCAGCAGTATCAGCGATACCGGCGTGTGACGTCACCACCCGGTTTTTGGCAAGCTATTCTGTGACATTCTGTTTATTTTAGCGCTCCAGATTCCTCCTGTGATGAGAGCAGGATGTGATGTCACTAGTGTGTGGGCGGGGCTTAGGTCCGGTGTCTGTGTCGCAGTTAGTTTAGTACAATCAACTTGACTAGATGTGTATTGTTATGCTCTGCAATAAAATAGAGTTGTACCATCATTGCTGTGTCCTGCATATGTCCTGCATCTCATGACATGGTGTCAGAAGTTCTGGACTGCGCTTCTGTTCTTGATTGATTGCAATGTCAAAGTTTACCCCACCTGAGCCTTTCGACTTTTCTCAGCCTGCAGCTTGGCCCACATGGCGTCAGCGGTTTCAGCGCTTCAGGATTGCATCCAAACTGAACAAGGAGAGTGGTGAAGTACAAGTTAATTCTCTTTTATACTCCATGGGGAAAGATGTAGAGCCAGTGTTCAATGCTTTTACTTTCCAAGAAGGGGAAGAAGTTAACTTTGATATAGTTATGGATAAACTCAGTGCCCACTTTGTGCCCAAAAGAAATGTGATTCATGAGAGAGCTTGTTTTCACAAAAGTAATCAGCGTGTGGGAGAATCTGTGGAGTCATTTGTGCGCAGCCTGTATGAATTAGCTGAATTCTGTGAGTTTGGTGTTGCTAAAGAAGAGCAAATCAGATACAGAATAGTTATTGGAATTGCAGATGCTGAAGTCTCCCTGAAGCTGCAGTTAGAGCCTGATTTAACGTTAGACGGGGCTATTAGGATGGCCCGCCAGAGTGAACTGGTGAAAAAGCAAAGTGCTGATCTGAGGTCTGAGAGTATTGTGGATGAAGTGCAACAGTCTAGGAAAATTACTAGTGAAAGGCACAGTGTGAGCGGTAGATCTAAAGTACTGGAAAGGCCTAGAAGTGGATGGGCGCAACATGGCCGATGCACACGGTGCTACCGGGCTCATGATCAGAGTGCTATATGCCCGGCCAGAGATAAAAGATGCAGAAAATGTAACAGAATAGGCCATTTTGAAGTGGTGTGTAAAACTGAATACATTAAGGAGATGCAGGTGGACAGTGACCAGGTCAGGGGTCAGGAAGTGTCTTTTGTGGGGTCTGTTGTGGAACGGACAAGCTCAGAGGAAGATTGGAAAGTTACTTTTACTGTAATGGGAGCCAAAGTTGATTTTAAGATTGACACAGGAGCAGATATCACTTTAATGTCTTTTGCTGAATTTATGAAACTGCCTCGACAGCCCCAGCTGGCGACGGTTACTACAAATGTCCATAGTCCTGGTGGCCGCATTGATTGTGTGGGGAAATTTCTTGCCAGCTGTGAGTACAAACAGAGGAAGTTCACCATGTGGGTGCATGTGATCCGAGGTCAGTGTGTTAACAGTTTATTGAGCAGAAAAGCAGCCTGTGACTTGGGCCTCGTGGCCAGAGTGAATGAGATCTCTGAAGATATGTTTGGCGAGTTGGGCCTACTGAACTGCAAACCTGTCCGTATAGCACTTAAAAGTGACGCAGTCCCATACAGTATTTCTACTCCTCGTAGAATTCCGTTCCCGCTCATGCCTCAAGTGGAGAAAGAGCTCATGCGCATGAAGTCTATGGGGGTTATTGAAGAGGTTGTTGAAGCAACTGATTGGTGTGCCCCCATTGTTCCAGTTGCAAAGAAAAACGGAAAGGTGCGCATCTGTGTGGACCTGAAAAGGTTGAATGAGGCAGTGAAGAGGGAGAGATTTGTGCTGCCGACATTGGAAGATATAGCCCCGAAGTTGGCTGGGGCGAAGTTCTTTTCCACATTAGACGCTTCTAGCGGCTTTTGGCAGATCCCCCTAGATCCAAAGTGCCGCAAACTGACTACCTTTATCACACCGGTAGGTCGGTTCTGCTTTTGCAGACTCCCCTTTGGGATATCCTCCGCTCCTGAAATCTTTCAAAGGGAAATGAGTTCTCTCCTGAGTGGCCACGTGGGCACAGCGGTCGTCATGGACGACATTCTAGTGTATGGGTCTACAGTGGAGGAGCATGATCAGCGTTTGAGTTGTGTGCTGCAGGCTATCAAAGAGTCTGGGCTGAAGCTGAATAAAGAAAAATGTCATTTTAGGAAAACTGAATTATGCTACTTTGGGCATATCATCAACGGGGATGGCATCAAGCCGGACCCCGAGAAAATTCAGGCTATTGAACAGATGAAAAGTCCTTCTGATGTACATGAGCTGAGACAGATATTGGGCCTTGTAAATTACGTGGGCAAGTTTCTTCCAGATTTATCTACAGTTTTACACCCTATCACAGAGTTGCTTAAGAAAGATGTTGCCTGGGTCTGGGGACCCTCACAGGAAAAAGCGTTCCTGCATGCCAAGTCACTGCTGGGGTCTGCCCCAGTGCTGGGGTTCTACGACCCTTCAAAAAAGACTGTGGTTAGTGCTGATGCAAGCAGTTATGGGTTGGGGGCTGCACTCCTGCAGCTGAATGACAACAAACTACAGCCCATCGCCTACTGTTCCCGCACACTGACGGCTGCGGAGTCAAAATACGCTCAAATTGAGAAAGAGTGCCTGGCTGCAGTTTGGGCCTGTGAGCGCTTTCAGTGTTATCTAGTGGGTTTGGAGAAATTTAGTCTGGAAACTGACCACAAACCGCTAGTCCCTCTAATCAATTCTTATGACATTGACAAAACACCCTTGAGATGCCAGAGACTTTTAATGAGACTGCTCAGGTTCAATGTTCAGGCAGTGCATGTGCCGGGGAAAAAACTGGTTGTGGCAGATACACTATCCAGGCTCCTGCTGGCTGCTGCTGAAGAATCCTCCACGGAATCGGATGTGAAAGTGTATGTTGATTCAGTTCTGGCCTCTAAGTCCATTTCTTCAAGGAAACTGGAAGAGATAAAGAAAGAGACATATTTGGACACAGATCTGCAAGAAGTTATAAGGTACATAAAAGATGGCTGGCCCGAGAGCCGGGCAGCCTGGATGTCTTTAAATGCTTACCAGCCAGAGATGTCGCAGCTCACGGAGCTGGAGGGGTTGGTGCTGTTCCAAGACCGCATTGTAATTCCTGTCAGCATGAGGAAGGAGATGTTAAACAGGATTCATGATGGCCACCTAGGCATTACAAAGTGCAGAGAAAGGGCAGCTACAGCTGTGTGTTGGCCTGGGATCAGCTCCGAAATTGCAAATCACGTGTCTAAATGTGCCTTTTGCCGGGAACGCCGGCCTACTCAGAGAAGGGAGCCCTTGATGTCTACTCCGCTGCCTGCGGGGCCGTGGCAGAAAATAGCTGCTGATTTGTGTGAACTGCACGGGAAAAAGTTTCTTGTTGTGATCGACTACTATTCCAGGTATTTGGAAATTGCACCCCTGAATGATATCACAAGTCAGACCGTTATCATTCGCCTGAAGAGCTTGTTCGCCCGCTGGGGCATTCCAATGGAGCTGGTGAGTGATAATGGTATGCAGTTCGCTTCTACAGAGTTCAGTGCTTTCAGCAGGGAATATGATTTTGTACATTCCACGTCAAGTCCACATTATCCGCAGGCCAACGGAATGGCTGAAAGGGCAGTTCAAACAACAAAATTCATTCTAAAGCAATCTGAGCCGTACCTAGCCCTCTTGTCATACAGGGCGACGCCCATTCAAGCAACCGGGTTTAGCCCGGCACAGCTGATGCTAGGACGCCAGATTCGCACCACTTTACCCTCAGTGGGTGTCTTCAAGCCGCCTGGCCCTGTTCCTCGGGACGAAGTCCTTAGGAGGGATGAAGAGGCCAAAAAGGTTTATCGTTTCTTCTACGACAGGAGACATTCTGTCAGGCCTTTACAGGAACTGAAAGCGGGCCAAAGTGTCAGAATTAAACTGGATGATGAGAAGAAATGGAAGACGCCTGCTACGGTAGTGGGCCGCTCTCCAGAACCAAGGTCTTACACAGTCCTTACAGAGGGAGGGACGGTTACACGCCGTAACCGAAGACATCTTCAGCCTGTACCTGAGAGTCTGGAACCGGATACCTCAGTACCACCGCCAGTGGGATCCCCTGTTCTAAGAGAGGTGCCTTCCCCTCAGCAAGATCACAGCGGGGATATATCTTTGCCTCCAGCAGACTCTTGTTCACCATCTTCTGTATCAGAGGACAGTTCATGCAAAGTTACATCAAACTTCCGGCCCGATACAGGGACTGACTTTAGCTAGAACAGTGACCGGAAGTATGGGCAGAATAATCCCATGGTCACTGTGGACTAGGGTAGTCTACCCCGATGTCCAAGTCAGGATGTAATTTATTTGTTCATGTTTTCTAATCTATCTGTTTTTATAATGTTCAAAAACAAAAATGTTGTTGTATACCCTGTTGGTGTACCTTGTTATTTATTATATGCAAATGTATGTTTTGCCTTTGAAAAAGGGGAAGATGTGATGAGAGCAGGATGTGATGTCACTAGTGTGTGGGCGGGGCTTAGGTCCGGTGTCTGTGTCGCAGTTAGTTTAGTACAATCAACCTGACTAGATGTGTATTGTTATGCTCTGCAATAAAATAGAGTTGTACCATCATTGCTGTGTCCTGCATATGTCCTGCATCTCATGACACCTCCTGTGTTGTGTTTTTTGTTTTTCTGTTTTATTTGTTTAATTCTTCAGTTATCCTGTTTGGAGAACTTTGACCTTTGACCCCATCACTCATATTGGGATAGATCTATTGCTAACTTTGTTGGACGGGATAAACACCTCATGCAGAAATTGGGTTTGGTGTTTATTTCCTACGTAATTTCCCATAAACTCGTTAGATTAAAAACTTTACTAGATCCCCTTGGGAATTCTTGATTAAAATAAGCAACTCTACCTAGGATTGTACTTCTACATGCGTAACTCTCAGTCTATGATTTTATGTACTAAAACTTACCGCCTTTTGCTTAACCTATGGAGACAGTCTGCTCAGACAACAATCCACTTGACCTGACTGTGAAGCTAGCAACAAGAAGGCTCCTATAACAATCTACATATGTTATCCCTAGGATTGGCTACCCTGGGCCTATATAACTAACACCTTCTAATCTAATTCAAACCTCCCTTTGCAAGCCACATTAAAACCCATAATATCTAACACCTCTAATGTATTGACACATTATTGCTAACCTATTAACCTAAATCAAAAAGGGTCTCCACATATTTTTCTTACAGAGTGATGCCTAGTCCTATGAGAGAGTATACTAGTTTAAGTTTTATTTTGTTTTTGTTTATAGATGTTTAGTTTAGTTGTTTTAGGTTATAAAATAATAAAACCCCAACATTGAGGTACATATGCATATATACTAGACTGTTATCTTATCTGTAGAAGATTCCTGCAGCCTCTACTGTAACTGTGAACATTGAGTTTTTAATGTATCTGATATTGTAGGCAGTCACATTTTACTATATTGCTTCATCAACTTTGTAATCTCTTATTACACCCTGCATGGTGTTTCACAGATACACAGTTGACTATTGTACCTTCTGCTGGTTATAAATAAAATATAAAGAAAAAAAAAAGGAACATATCAGTCTCTGTATCTGTGAAGATATAGATAATTACTGCATGAGAGGAGGGCAACAGGGGATTCAGAGAGAGATCATTTGGCTGATATGCCACACTTACTTGAGAGACAATCATCCAAAGTCAGGTTTTGGATTTTTTCTTTGTTACCTTAGACCAGCCGGACTTATGAGTGGAGACTTGTAGATTCAGGGAACCATCCTGTGGTGGTGTAGCGTTGTTGAGATGCAGGTCAAGGGTTTTCAAGTTGAGAAATTTGCAAATTTCTGGAATCTCATTTGGAGATTTGACTACTTATGAGCTATGAAAGACTGCATGAGGAGGTACAATCCGCAGTGAGGCCTTATCTTATAAACAGTGAGCCGGCAAATATGTGAACCTACTCTCCAGCATGCAATCCGAATAACTCACTACACACTCATCTTCGCAGATCTATCATCACGGACGACTCACCCGCTCCTATCTTGGACCCAGTCGTCGATCACCCACCGGTATATCAAGAAAGAGAAGTTCTGTCCCCACTGTGCTCATTTTCCGCAATGGCGTGCGGCCCTGAAAGACCTACTGGGAACTTCACTCCATTGGAGAATCATACTCCTACGCGATATGTAAGAAAACATGGCATTATCTGCCCCACCACGGAAATTCGCCTCTAAGCATACTACGCAGCTTGCCTCTGTGATTGAAGAATGCCCCACTGATACTATGCTGCAGGTAACTCCTATCTCAAAGATACCTTTTTTCTAGCACATTGTTTGGGATGGCCAAATGTACCGGCGAGATATACCTGTTAACATCCAGCATCCGTGAACGTAGCGCGGATGAGCGCACCCTTCAAAAGTCACAGCTAAGATGGCCGCCAAATTCATACTATGAACTGCTTGCTTTCGCCAAGGAGGGAGTGGGGTAATGCCTTTAGATCCTACTTTGGCTGACTCTTGTGGCTTGTGAGTTAGAACAATCTAAACTTTGAATAATAACCTCAACTTGAATTGCATCTATGATGCTCACTGTCAACTGAAATTTAGAGCGGCTTCATTTTTGCGATCACAACTGTGCTTGCGATGGCCAATGTATCTGCAATGAACCTTTAATGCACTGCCCTGTGAAACAAGGTGCATTCGTATTATAGTAACAGATTGGAAGCCAGCCTGCAAATCCACTGCAGTATACTGTCACTGCTTTATATTGGTTCTTATCTTTGCCCCTGTTGGCCATATGTGTTGTTTTATTCTGTTTTATTTTCTTATAGTATCTATAGAACGTGGGCAAATTTTGTAACACACACCAACTACAATTGCTCTGAGTACCTGGTCAAATCCCCCCCCTAAATCAATTCTCAATAACTAGTGTATAAGCAGACAGCCAATGTTTATTCTCTTATAGCTTTAAAGTGATGGTAAATCCTAGCGTTTAGGAAACGCTAGGATTTACAATCGTAACAAATAAAGGGGACTTTCATTCATGAAGTATAAAATACTTCATTCTGAAAGCCCCTTTATTTGTTAGCAGCGTTTGCTGCGCTGAGCTGTAAGGCAGCCCACGGCAGAACGCAATTTGGCTGAGAGGTGACGTTTCCACCTCTTAGCCAATAGTAGTGCAGGAAATACAGCTTGGCACCACAAAACCTGGCGCCAAGCTGTATTTCCCGCACGGCTATTGGCTAAGAGGTGGAAACGTCACCTCTCAGCCAAATAGCGTTCTGCCCGTGGGCTGCCTTTAGCAGCTCAGCGCAGCAAACGCTGCTAACAAATAAAGGGGCTTTCAGAATGAAGTATTTTATACTTCATGAATGAAAGTCCCCTTTATTTGTTATCATTGTAAATCCTAGCGTTTCCTAAACGCTAGGATTTACCATCACTTTAAGTCTCTAGAATATCCTACTTGTCGTAGGAATATAATAGTGGAAGTGTCTGATATCTTGCATTCTAACTTTGAATGGTCGCCTCTCTTCCTGTACTGACATTAAATATATACCTTAGTCTCATATACTACTGCTATCACGACCGGGGGATGGGCCCCTTCCCCCTATGGATAGTTAATTTATTAATAGCTTCTAGCTCAGATTCCCTTGCTAGGGCCACTCACAAAGCTTATATTGCAATTGGCTCGCTGCAAGAATGTAACTTTTATAAGGGGTAATCACAAAATATAATACAGACCTCCCTACACCCTAGGATAGATACCATACAATTATTTTATGATGTCCAAGAACCTAAATGGATTAGTTTACTTTTCAGACGGGGTTAAATATTTCAATAATAGTGTTTGTTATATAAGTTTGTATACTACTTTATCTCTTTTTTGTCTGTCTTCCTTAGTACTGCTTGCTACTGTGTTGACATTGATATGGACAGTATGATACGCTAAACAGCTGAATGGGGTACACCCCTATTACATGCCATTATGATATTTACTATCTTAGTATAGTGTTCATGCAGCATTGCATACTAATACAATATATACCCCAAAGCTTGCAGCTATACGGATCTAGTTTATGGATAGGATAGAATTGATTATTACATGTTTGTTTGTTTTTTATTTTGTGTTTGTATTTTAGGTGTAGTTTAATATTAAAACCCCAATATTGTGGTACTAACACATATTTCTTAGAACACTCAGCAGTCTATTGAAAATTGAAAGTCACGATTTTAGCTGTGTTTTGTACTTCTATATGTATGCCAATGTATGCTATCTTAAGTCAATGTAATGTCATCTCTGCCTTTTAACTCACCCTACGAGGTGGGCTGATGATATAACTTGCACTACTGTACCCTTTATTGGTTATAAATAAAATATTTTTAAAAAAAAGAGAGGTAAAGGGGCGAATGGTTTGTCTTCGTTGAAGAGTGCTTATACATAAGTCCTGAAAAAAACTTTATGACGTTACCCTGGTGTTTAAAACTTGGATTTTGTCTTGCTGCTTGCAAAATTCTTTCTCTATCTGGATACCTCAGCAGCTTGACAATGACGTCTTTAGGTGGCAGGTCATCTTTGGGCCTAGCTTTCAGAGCTCTGTGAGCTCTCTCGATTTGGAATTCGTATTCCCTACCTTGTCCTGTAATGGAGCAAAACAATTGTTGGAGGTAATGGTATAGATATTTAGTCGACACAGTTTCCGGGACCCTTTAAGCCTTATGTTACTTCGCATTGCTCTGTTTTCAATGTCCTCCATTTTATCTTGAATTTCCAGAAGTTAATGTAGATGGGTGTTAATGATTTGAGCCTTAGCAAAAATGTAGCAGCTTATTGCTATAATTTCTAAAGTGCGGCAGCTCAAACTGTCAATAAGACCATCTCCTGGTCTCTTATTAAGTTGAGAATTAGTTACCAATTCGGGCCGCCACGTGGGATAGGCCTCCGTTGTTGAGCGTCTCATATTGTAGTCATTTGCAGATCACCTGGTATGATTTTGATCTTTAGATATCCTGCACAGAGCTCTAAATTCACACGTCCATCATGGAGCTTAGTTAGGTACCGCCCACTTAAAAGGAAGAATAAACTTATTTAAAATGATATGGTTCCCAAAATTTCTTTATGTTTTTCAGGCCCTACCCATCTTATTACTTACGAAAGATATTGAACAGATTAATTCCTATATATCGCAATTTATTTGGCACAAACAAAGATCAAGAGTTGGTATCTATAGAATTATGGCTAATAAAAAATGTTTTGGAATGGCACTTCCGAATATAGAAAAATATAATATTGCAGCGGTGGTCAAATCTATCTTTGATTGGTTTTCAGATATTGGTCACTTTACATTATTGGTGTATGAGAAAGCCCTGGTTTATCCCTACATGTTGAAAGCTTTACCTCATATATGTCTCAAAGATCTTTCTAAATTTATAAGGAACAATTTTATATTTAGAGAAACATTTAGAGCTTGGGTTACATTTTCCTTTCTGCTAGGATTTAATAGCTAGCATCTCCTTTTTTAACTATTTAGGGAAACCCTGAACTCATTGATGACAAGGATTCTTTAATGTTTGATTAATGGAATCAGTTAGGGGTTTACTTTATTTATCAGCTTATAGACATAGAGAGGCAAGAAATTAAATCTTTTGAAAGGTGTAAAGCAGAATTTGGTGTTCCGAACCAGTTACTGTTTTCCTATCTCCAACTTAAATATTATATTAGTAAATTCCTCAAAGAAGATAACTTGGACTAGTCAGGAAGACATTTTAATATAATAACTGTACTGTTTAGGGAAGGCACATTTTCTATTTCCAGTATTTACAAGGTCTTGACACAATTTCATGATAATAGTAATTTAAAATATCTCTCTATTGTATGGAGTAGAGTAGGAGTATTTCAGGTGTCATCAGACGTTATGACGGAATCGATTAATAAAACATATAAAGCTATGTTGTTGGAATATTATAGAGAACAACATTTGAAATGAATTTATCAAGTATATGTTACTCCCTTAAGTTGCTCTTATTTTTCTACAGAGATTTCTAAAATTCACTGCATGAAATGTAAATTTATGTCTGCTAATATTATTCATTGTTTTTGGAAATGTCCATTGTTACAAAAATTTTGGGGTAAAATTAGTTTCTGGGCTTCCAAAATCAAGAAAGCATATGTTAAATTCAACATTATGCATGTGTTCTTTTTGACTAACTAAAATGATTTTGGTAATGAACATATTCTGTTTGATACAGTCATTCTCCTTGCTAGGAAGTTGATTTTAAAATATTGGTCGTCCCCTAAAGAAATGAGATTTTCGGAATTTAAAAATATGATAAGCACCATCTTTTAAGTGAGCAAGTGGTTGTAGAACTACAAAATGAGATAAAAATTAAAGTATTTATTAAGAAATGGGAGAGTTACATAATTTCCTTGGATTTTGAGCTTCAAAAGCATATAATCTTCCCATTTAAATTTACTAATGTTATCTTGGAAGCTAATTTAAGAGGAGAATGGCTGTATAATTGGGGTGATTGACAGAGAGAATTTTTTTTTTCTTTTTTTTTATACTAGGATAATTTATATTTAATTGTTATAAATAAACAGTGGCCTCAATTCCATTTAGGAAGGTTATGTTGGTTTCCTTCTAAAATTTTGTAAAGCCTTAATACTAAATAATCCTATAATTATAAGAACACATTGTTGAAACTTACGGGGTTTTGTTTTTTAATTTGTTTACATTTATTTTTTTCAAAGTACATTTTTATTTGGTTTAATAGTTTCAGGTAACAATTGGGGACACGCAGGACCCCTATACATATAGGCACGAGTCAAAAATTCGGACACGAGGGTCCGATTACAAATATTATCAAGACATTAATATATAAGGCATTCCTTCCACTCAGAGGGAAGGGGACATGAAATAAACAATTCTAACGTATGAAAACAGATTTGTAATCGATACATTACAACATATTCTCAGGGGAAGGGGGGGAGGGGTGGGGGGGGATGAAGATCCCTTCAGTCATCTCTAAGGAAAGGGGCCAGTGGGACAGAAGCGGTCAGTCGTCTAATCAGGTATTGTGTGGAGCATCTTGTGTTGTGACCGACGGCTGCCACAGAACATCGTATTTGTCTTTCAGTCAGCCCAGGCCATTTCAAACAGGTCAGCTTTATTAAGTATGTTATATATATATTTTTCCATGTTGTACAAGTAAGCCATAGTGTTTAAAATCTCAGCCCACGTTGGAAGGAGCTCTTTTTTTCCAGGCCCTAACGATATTAGTTTTGATAGAGGCTAAAAGATATATACAATGCCTTGCAAAAGTATTCCCCCCTTGACATTTTACCTATTTTGTTACATTACAGCCTTAAGTTCAATATTTTATTAATCTGAATTTTATGTGATGGATCAGAAGACAATAGTCTAAGTTGGTGAAGTGAAATGAGAAAAATATATACATAAAACTATTTTTCAGAAATAGAAAACAGAAAATTGGCATGTGTGTATGTATTCACCCCCTTTGTTATAAAAAGCTCTGGTGCAACCAATTACCTTCAGAAGTCACATAATTAGTGAAATGATGTCCACCTGTGTGCAATCTAAGTGTCACATGATCTGTCATTACATATACACACCTTTTTTGAAAGGCCCCAGAGGCTGCAACACCTAAGCAAGAGGCACCACTAACCAAACACTGCCATGAAGACCAAGGAACTCTCCAAACAAGTAAGGGACAATGTTGTTGAGAAGTACAAGTCAGGGTTAGGTTATAAAAAAATATCCAAATATTTGATGATCCCCAGGAGCACCATCAAATCTATCATAACCAAATGGAAAGAACATGGCACAACAGCAAACCTGCCAAGAGATGGCCGCCCACCAAACCTCACGGACTGGGCAAGGAGGGGATTAATCTGTGTGGGAGCACAGAGACCTAGGGTAACCCTGGAGGAGCTGCAGAGTTCCACAGCAGAGACTGGAGTATCTGTACATAGGACGACAATAAGCCGCACGCTCCATAGAGTTGGGCTTTATGGCAGAGTGGCCAGAAGAAAGCCATTACTTTCAGCAAAAAACAAAATGGCACATTTTGAGTTTGCGAAAAATCATGTGGGAGACTCCCAAAATGTATGGAGGAAGGTGCTCTGGTCTGATGAGACTAAAATTGAACTTTTCGGCCATCAAAGAAAACGCTATGTCTGGCGCAAACCCAACACATCAAATCACCCAAAGAACACCATCCCCACAGTGAAACATGGTGGTGGCAGCATCATGCTGTGGGGATGTTTTTCAGCGGCCGGGACTGGGAAACTGGTCAGAGTTGAGGGAAAGATGGTTGGTGCTAAATACAGGGATATTCTTGAGCAAAACCTGTACCACTCTGTGCGTAATTTGAGGCTAGGACGGAGGTTCACCTTCCAGCAAGACAATAACCCCAAACACACTGCTAAAGCAACACTTAAGTGGTTTAAGGGGAAACATGTAAATGTGTTGGAATGGCCTAGTCAAAGCCCAGACCTCAATCCAATAGAAAATCTGTGGTCAGACTTACAGATTGCTGTTCACAAGCGCAAACCATCCAACTTGAAGGAGCTGGAGCAGTTTTGCAATGAGGAATGGGCAAAAATCCCAGTGGTAAGATGTGGCAAGCTCATAGAGACATCCAAAGCGACTTGGAGGTGTGATTGCCGCAAAAGGTGGCTCTACAAAGTATTGAATTTAGGGGGGTGAATAGTTATGCACATTGACTTTTTCTGCTATTTTGTCCTATTTGTTGTTTGCTTCACAATAAAAAATAAAAAAAACATCTTCAAAGTTGTGGGCATGTTCTGTAAATTAAATGATGCAAATCCTCAAACAATCCATGTTAATTCCAGGTTGTGAGGCAACAAAACACGAAAAATGCCAAGGGGGTGTGTGTGAATACTTTTGCAAGACATTGTACATATCACACTATAGTGTTTAGGGAGGGTATATAAATCCAAATGGAGAAGAGCTGTGGCCGGGTTTCTAGGTATGCTAATCTCAAGAGCAGATAGAGTACGGAACCACAGGTTCCATAGGGGTTTGATTTTTGGGCATTCCCACCATGTATGAAGCATATCACCCGGGAGGCCACATCCTCTCCAACATAAGGGGTAAGTCCCCGGGAACATTTTAGATAGCCGCGCAGGGACCAAATACCAGTGGGATATGACTTTGTAGTAGGTTTCAAACATTGTTATGCAGTGTAATGTTTTTTTAGTCAACATGAGGGATCGTTGCCAGGTGTTTACAGGAATGCGAATGTGTAAGAGGGTGTCCCACCTAAGTAAGTGTGGTGCTGGTTCGGGCGGTATGGATCCTTCTAACAAATTGTAGTGTGTTGACAGCGGCTTGAACAGTCTGTGACCCCTGCGCCAGATGAACTCCTGTGGGGTTAGAGGGCAGGCAGAATTGGGGAGAAATCTCCAACTTGTGAGGAAACCTTTAATTCTGATATGTTGGAATTGGATAAAGGGTGGAATGTTTGTACTCGTTTCAAGTTGGTCTAGTTCAATGTATCCATCTTGATGGATCTTGGACAAAAAATCCAAAACTTGTTTAACCCCTAATCGGGCCCAAGTGTTAGGATGTGTTTCGGCAAGACCCGTGAGAAGACCCACTACCAATGTAAACGAGGAGGGTGAGGTGCAATCAGTCGACGGTGGCGAATCTTGTCCTAGAAAGAGAGACATTCTATTATTATAGGGTTAGTTATACAGAGAGTTCTGCGACTATGGGCTGGGGTCCAAATCAAGTCTCTAAGGAAGATATTAGATGGCAACGAAGCTTGTTCAATCTCTCTCCATCTGTCATGTGACTGAAGTACTCCCCATTGGGATATATGCGTGAGCATTGCTCCCTCATAGTACTTAATAATGGAAGGGGAGTACATTTTTGTTTTTGAATGTGAATTGTATCTGGAAAAGACTTGATCTGTTCTTGTACATATTTATAAGGAGCTGTGTCTCCAGAATCTTGTAATATTTACTTCTTTTGTTTTATCAATAAAGAAAGATTATGAAAAAAAAAAAAAAAGAACTAAAGGCAATAGCTAGCTAAATAAATGAATAAATTAAAGGTTCAGAGTTACCTCTAAACTGTAAACTCCTTGGGAAAATCTCCCATTATATACCTGTATAATAACGGTAAGCTTCTTATAAATACAGCCACAAAAAATGTGCTGCCCCCTCCAATCTGCTGCCCTAGGCGAGTGCCTTGTTTGCCTAGGCCAAAATACGCCCCTGTATGTTATAAATATTAGTCATTTATATATTGGCCCCTTAAGAGACAGTTTAACAAGCAAACCCTGTTCAGATGGCATCATTTGTTTATTTTTTGGATAATTTACACCAAACTATAAGGAGACAATAGCTAGTAGATATTGTCTTCACATCTATGGAAAATAAGGACAATGCATCTCTTCCACCGCTGCTGCTTTCTGTGTCTGAGACTCAATTGTTGAAGCTTCTGACGTCAATGAAAGAACAGGGAAGCCAGGGAGGCCCCTTCAGAGCTACTGTCAAGTCAGAAATAATATACAAAGCTAACAGATTTTACAGTTGCATCCAATTCATCTTATGGGCTAACATGCAAATAATATAACAAAATTATTCAACATATTTGTCATAAAACAATGTATACCTATAAAGATGTAATGTGCACATTCATTCATACGTCTTTAAAAATAAGCATATGTCTATGTTGTATATGTATAATTTGGGTTTAAACTGTATAAATCCTTTGCACATGACACATGGGGCATATATAGAAGCCCCTTGAACAGATGTAGTGACACATTCTGTATCCCCATAATATCCTGTATCCCTCTTTGTCATGTACTGGCATTCAGAATCCCATTCTCATTTTTATTAATTTAAGGTGGAATCCCACAACTAATAATACCCTAATAAAAAAAAACTGCATTGAATAAATATATACTGTTAATACTGATTGGCAAATTAAATAGAGATGCC